>NW_007578078.1:83372-96336 GCF_000690725.1 Stegastes partitus
CTGCCTTTATTTACCACACCTGTATAGAGTATAATCTTCAAGTGATGCACTCCCACAAACTTGCACCACATTTGCCTGCTGTCTTCATAAATTCATCTTAAAATTTCAAAGAATTACACTTTGGCACTTACTAATGAATTAGAGTTTCTTCAGCTTTGCCATTGTTTCTTTGTTTTTGTAAAACAAAGCCTTCTTTGCTGATGTTCCATGCGAAACTGATCTTGAGTTAAAGTGCTGTATATTTTGGTTTTCTTTGCAGGGAAGCTGGTGAATGTCCCTCTGGAGCAGCTCCCCCTCTTGTTCAAAGCAGTCTTGCACTCCTGCAAATCCAGCCTGACCAGCTACAGGACCGGCCCGTCGCCCTGTGTGACCACCTCCTCCGGAAACTAAATCCTCCCCGACCGCCCGAGTCGAGGGACTGGTCTCCCTTCTTGTGAATGTGACAAGCAGCTAGTTTGTTGTTTTGTAACTTTTTTCTTTATATATTTATTACACGACAGAGCTGAATGTATGCTGATTTACACTGTGCACATGCTTCTGTACAAAACAAATGCTCGTAGATGCATTGGTCTTTGGAGTTTACAAGTGTGTATCCAGTTTGCTCAATGTCTCGGTGTTGCCATTTTAGAGCTAGACTTTAAAAGAGTTTATTTTATTCAGACGGGGCGGCTAGACACATGTGACGAGTGTTTTGAGACTACCTCAGGAAGATGTTGTTGCTATTTTCAGGTACCTTTTCTTGCTGTTAAATGAAGAGTTGCCCAGTCTAAAACCAATCCCTGTGGATTCTTTGGCACCTCAATCAGAAACAGAATGTTCAAAGGAGCTGCATAAATCCCAGTTTGAAAAACAGTGTTTTGTTACACTGAAAATGCAAAATTACTTAGCAAAATTGAGCTACTTTATCTGCATGGACTCTCAGACATCCTGCTTATGGGAGGCGGTCTTGTCAATTTAACATTCCACGAGTTAAGGTGACAGTTATTGGATCTGTGGGATCATTGAAAAAGGAGCATACGGGTATTTTTTACAATCATAGACTGGGGCTTTATTGTAAGGCTTTATTGCAGGGGAAGGGGAGGATAGCTAGGTTTGCTGTTTTTGTTTTATTGTTTTTCTTTCTTGACCAAAGTGTTATGCAATGCTTTTTCCAAACACCCATTGATGGGTAGGGAGCTGACAGCTCAACAAAAATCTTTCTTATCAATGAAGGATCAGGATAAGAAATTAATCAATCTGTGTCAGAGGGGAGACCCTCTGCTGGACAGACACATATGTCGCCAGATTTCATTCTAAATGCTGCTAAACCTGCACACATTCTTGTGCTCACATATATGCATAGAGCAGACATGATGCTTCTCATCAGAGGGCTCGTTTTTTGAGCTCTGCAGCCTTCAGTGCCAGGAAACATGGCACGTTTCAGCCTTCTCTCAACACACTGTAACTGTAACAATACTGGCTTTGTGTGGTCTGTGTCATCTCGCATTTCTTCAATATATTTAGAACAAACACAAAACAAGAAATGCACAAACTTCCTGGGTCAAAACAACAGATGCCTAAAGTGCACTGAACCAACTGAAATGAACCATAAAAAGTCAGCGTTTATCACCTGCAGTTCAGTTCCAGCCAGAGTCGAACTCTTTCTTCTGTTGACTTCAAACCAGTTATTACATTCATGGTTCACGTCAGTTTTGGAGGAATGTTGACTGTTTTCTGGTCTTGTTAGGTTCAATCAACATATTGCACAGACCCAAGACCAAGAGCAGTTTAAGTCCCACGTGACCCTCATCTAAAAAAGTGTGGACCCAAGACTTGGTCCAGATCTGCATCTCAGGGTTTCAGAAGGCATGGCTGGCCCAACACCAGCAAATGACATTTCCTTTGTGAAAAATTGGCTTCAAGTTTACCATCTGAGTTATTATCACTTTAACCTGGCTAATAGTGGACTCAGTGTGATTGACCCAGGCTCAATGAATCCAGGCTAGATTTAGAAGATTTAGATAACTTATCCCTGGCTTGCATACCCTCTGTGACAGATATGCACATTGTTTTAAAAAGAATAGCCATAGAAAATGGTCTTTATTTTTTAAGTATGAGATGATCATTTCAGACTGCTTAAGTCTTCTTGGATTCCTCCAGTTTTTAGTCGTTTCATTATTTACGAACAATTGAAATGCAGACAAAATGCAGTCCTCGCAACGACTCTCTTTTTTGCACACAACGGTGAGGTTCGGAGAGCTTGACCCTTGACCTCAGCCCCTGCCCACCCAGTGTGTTCCTCTCTCTCAGGTCCCTACCGACCTGGATCTAAACAGGGTAAAGTGAGTGTTATGTATTGCGTTCAGGAGTTCCTCAGTGATCATGCTGATGTACTTGTAGTATTAGTAGATGTAGGTTCCAGGACATTGTAGGTCCTCTTGTAGAAAAGTGTTTTTTGTTTTTTTTTTCTTTTCCACTTTATTTCCTTCAAGGTTCCTACCGCACCCACCCCTTCATCAGTGAAAGTGGATGTAGTTTGAAGGTGAGCTCTCTTGGCATTGGTGATGGACAAAGTGAGAGGCAGTGGCATTTTGAGTAAATGTCACAGCTTCGCTCTCGTTGGTTTCCATCCACCGTTGTGTGTGTGTGCAGCCTTAACGACACCTCCAGTCCAATGTAGTGTTCCTCTTCAAATGCTTCAGTTAGCCTCCTTTCATCTTTTAATTTTTTATACCTTTTCATGTACCATTGTAGTTATTGTGAATGTTTTGGGTTTTTGTTGTTTTTCACATATTCATTGTCTTTTTTTTTTTTTTTTTTTTGAGTGAAGACAACCCGTATCATTTTCTAAGCTTTAACTTTTATGTTTAAACGTAACTCTTTCCCTAGTCCACGGTGTATGGTTTATCAGAGAAAGTCTTTTTCAGGCAATGTCAGCCACATTTTATATGGACAATACTGACATACTACCATCAGAAAAATGTACATTAGAATTCCGGGAAACGGCCTCAGGACTGAATTAACGAGTTATTTCATCTAAGTAAAAAAAAAAAAAAAAAAAAAAAAAAAAAATCAAAAAATTTTTAACTTGCCTTTTGTGGTTTCTAGCCATGTTGATAGTTTGGGTTTTATCTGCCCTGTCTTTTGATGTATCCGCCTCCATCTCAGACTACAGAGACAAATGGAATTTCATTGTGGTGTTCACATTGTTGAGATATATTTTAGTTTCCAGTCATGTAAGTAGGCTACACATCTTGTGAAGTCAATTTGAATTCTATTCATCTCCATTGTGTTGGCGTAGACAGAAATTTCTAAATCTGCACTCAAAAAACCAAAATATCTGCATGGCTACATACAACTAAATGTACATGAGAAATGTGTTTTTTTCTTGTACTTTTGGTAAACTGACCCTTTAGACCACATAATCTCAGGGATAGATAATTTTATGTAACAAAAGCCTATGGATGTGATTTTTAAAGGATAGATCCCTCTTAAATTCAAGACTTTACCACTGCTAAGAAATGTGTTAGCTGTCAGGTTTTGGTGTCTGGTATTTAACAGTTCCTTCAGACACACTGGGGGAACTTTAGGCTACTAGAGAAAGGTTCAGGGTGGCCAGCAACAAAGTCAATTCAGGAATGCACTGAATATTACACACTGCTAAGATCTGACAGTGAAAGAGGATCTAAAGGGGAATTTTGTCCTTTAATGTAGCAGCAAATAATATCTACGCATCAGCACCAAATAAAACCTCACCACCGCTACCTTACTGCCACTGCTCTGGCTTTCTGATTGTCATATTTTGATATACACATGCTGAAGAAAGTGTTCTTTTTGTTTCCTGTATTTGTATTTTTTGTTTGCAGACAAGGGATATGTCATTTGCAATTTCTGTACTAAAACTACCTCTTTATTTGTCATCATGTTACTTACTTTCAAATTATTTTGTCTTATTTATTGGTTTCATTGCACCAATGTTCTGTTTTTTTGTGTCTCTTGTTCCATTCAGTGACCTCTCAGATTTATCAAGCGGCGTTAGTTGTTTCTTCTTTTTTGTTTTTCTTTAAAAGGGTAAAAATATTGCCTCATTTTTCTCTCTACCTCAGAATCGCCTGCTGTTTGTCAGCAGCCTTTATTTCTCGTGTCAGGGATCCTCTTCCAACTCCTTTCTTTTTTATTCTCTCTCTCTCTCTCTCTCTCTCTCTCTTTTTTTTTGCATCATGTGAAATGAGCGTCATTGTATATTTCACTTCTGCCCTGTTATTGTGAATCTAATACCAAAGATGAAAGAATGTCAATGACAATGTCAGTGTACTGATTAAGCATTCACGTGATGCGTTCCCGCTGCAGTTAACCAGTGCTTTATTTTTCTGTGTTGACCTTATTGGAATACATCTTGTTATCGTGTGAATAGATGTTTGCTGTGCACGCTGAATTCTCTACATCATGATATGCCAGTGTGCCCTCCCCCCCATTGTTTCCCCATCCCCATGATTGTTGTTCATTGGTGAGACAGTTCAAGGTAACAGTGGGATCACTATCATAACTGACTCTGTCAAAGCTGCTTGTGATTGATTATCAATCGGAGAATGTAACTGTGGTCAAACTGACATCTCCTTGTGTTTACATGCTCTCGCTCGCGTGTGACCCTGACGCCGTGGCACGCGACAACAGACAGACTACTGCAGTGTTATCACTGGGGTTGGACTCACATGATAAAGAACGTGATGGCACCCGACAATGGGCAGCTCTTAGGACCAACGAGTCGCATCCTGGGTTTTAGTTGCATCCTATCACTTACGATACTTTGTATACTCATTGCAGAGATCTAGGGATATGGAGGACACAGTTGAACAACTCATTTGGAAGTGAAAATCAATGCAGCAACTGCATTTGCCATGTTTTCTGTAGATGTGCACATATGCAGTTTTACAAAATAGTGGCTACAACCAACATCTTTGGTGCTTTCAAGTCAATTATATACCTCCATACATTCTGTTAAACTGTACATTTATTTAAAATGTCATCACCTAAATGCTCATGTTGATTGCATTGAACTCCTGTTGTAATTGTCCCAGATCTTAGTCATGACAACTGATAGAAAACAGTATCATCACCCATAGGAATAATTCACGTTTTTTTTTTTTTTAAGGTTTTACAGAAAAGCTCAATTTTTCTTTAAAGAAAATAAAGGTAATGTAGTGAGAGAGGAACCACCATCTAATCCAGTACTCCACCATTAAATCCAGTAAAAAGTCAGTATATTGAGAACAACCTATCTGTCCAACCACAGTGCTGAAGCACTGTAAGAATATTGTTGTACAGGAGCACAAGATGTGAGGAGTTTGTGGGGAGCAAGAGTAGAAAAAAGGTGACATATCTCAGGGAAGAAATAGATTTACATGCTGTCATCAGACAACTAAAGGCCTTTATGTTTTTCTCTTCAAAAATCTCTTGTCTGCTCTTGTTACTTTAACTACCTGTGAAGAATGTGATCCTTTACGTGTTAAAAGCATGTGTAGAATGTGTTAGGACTTGAAACCAAATAAATGTGAACGTTATGCAAGTGTACACAGTTTCTGTGCGTTTGTTTTTGACTTTTATATGCAGAGGTAAGGAGATGAGAGAGACGGATAAGATGATGTTCTGTTCAGTCATTTGTAGGCAGAGGCCCTGGAGCTGGGAGCTGAGTGGACCAGAATTTGGATATTTGTCCCTGACCTGTTGCTTGACACCCTCCAGTGTGTTATTTACACTGAGATAGTATCATTAAAATCAACACAAAAGTGTGTTTTAGAGTGTTGGACAGTATTCTGCTTTTATAATGCCAAGTCTGCTCATTTAGTCCAAAGCATGGTGGCACAGGCCAAAATAAGGCTTTGTAACACTCAGAAATTGATAATGTACTATTTACAGTAAACAAACTTGGCTGCTGTTGTTCCATTAAATGGACACATTCTACAAATACCTTATGTGTTTTAAACTGAATAACAAGTATATTATTCGAAAAAGCAATCTCTTGCAGTTTTGCCTAAATATGTTATATTGTCCATATAGAATTTTCTGAATTTGAAGATACATGATTTGAATAATAACGATTACATTTTGTTTGTTTGTTTTTTTGGTTCAGCATATATTGGGCAATTAATGAAGGTAAATAAATAAAAGCACAAGTAAGGGTCTACAACAAAAAAAAAGTTTTTCACCGAAGGTGAAACAAAAATGGGAAAGAGAGAGAAAACTCAGTATAAGATGAGAGAAATGGGAGCTATGTGAGCTACAGTTTTATGTTTTATTCAGTTTTATGGAGAGCTCTGTTGGAAAAACCTCATGGTGGAAGCTCAAAAGAGACATACCAAATCTTGTAAGAGAGGACCATGAGATTTTGCAAAAAGTACCCTGGGTGGACATTCCATTTAAACCAGGACCTTGTACTTGGCTGCCCTGCCATCAGATAATGCTCCCTCTAATGCTAGATATCTTTTTGGGCTTGAAGTACAGCCGGCAGGAGATCAGTTTATAAGATCTTTATGATGGAAAGAATTACTTTCTACCACTGTTAGACTGCAACAAGACCTGTTTTTGAAAAAACAAAGAGAAAGCTGTAGTGTGTACATAATATTTGTACAACTATTATTCGTTTAAAGTGAATTTCCCTTTATGTTTGTTATGCTGATATGAGTATCAAGAAGACACAACCCAATGCTCATGTTCGATTAACTTTGGGCTTCTATTTTGTTTTTCATTGTTTCTTTTATGTTTGAATAAATCTCAGGACATATTGTTGAAATTATATTTTGCAAAGGTTTATTTAGGTTTTGTCTCATACTACATATTCAAAATAAAATAAAAAAAATCTATATCTGCCTCTATATCAACAAATAACATCATCAAAGTATAAATATCCCTCCTTTTTGCTGCTTAGTCTAAGGCAGTGGTTCTCAAACTTTTTACTGTGTGTACCACCTGAGAAAATATCAAACTCTCCAAGTACCACCATTATGACCAACCTGAACATACAGTAGTGAAGGCTTACCCTATTGACTGTTCACAAAAGAGGCATGCTTACTCTGAATATGAGGATTATTTATTGATAATTGTTGCCAGCAACAGCCACACTGTTTACAGCAGTAGCATAATAACTATATGTGACATAACAAGGTGCAGCACCTCTTTACCTCTCATACACACAGCAAGCGAGAACATTAAGAACAGCAGTGTTTCTTACACAAGTCTTCAGGCGATGGAAGCCGTGAGGGCTAGGTGTGCACGGAAGCCTAGGGCATGAGCCCGGGTGGAACTGCCATGGGTGCAGATCTTGGTGGTAGTAGCAAATATTCAAACGAGAACTTAAAGCCAAAGAGGAGAAAGGGTTCCATGTGAATAGCAGTTTAACATGGGTCAGTTGGTCCTAAGGGATGGGTGAAAAAAATATATCACACATCTATAACATGATTGAGTATTCACATTAGAAAAGTCATTATGTTGGTATGGTATGGTAACACATGAAGACCTTTTTGGTCATCACTGTCACCATCTTCATGTGGGACCAAAAACACACACCTGTCTGAACATAATTAGGCTCAATACGGTCTTTCAGTCGCACATTGAATAATGTGTCCTTACTGTTAACACTCTGCTACTTAGAAACAGAACCTGTAGCAACATAGCAGGAAAAGGTGATCATTGAACTATTCAGTTATTGAGAACTGGCAGCATGTTTATGACTTTTCCCGACTGACTTGTGCCTAATGAACGGGGTATGCCTATCTCTACGCACACAGTGCACACCTGTGATATCTGGCTCAATCATGGTCAACTTCAGTCTCAGATCTGGCTCAGCATCCATCCTGTTTCTGTATTTTGTCTTGATGACCTCAAGTGAAGAGAAGCTTTCTCACACATATATGTTGTCGCGAAACGAAGGAGAAAGCGTACGGCCTGATCGGAAAGCACGATCAGGCCTGATATGTAGATGAGATGGCAGCGTGCGTGGAAGCAGCGGCCCCTTGAGGAGACAGGGAGAGTGAAAGTTTCAAGTGTCTTGTTTGCCAGACATTCATTCTGCAAAACTTACAGTCGGGAGATTTTGCTGGGCGTCAGGACAGTGAACAGTGCTGGAATTGCGGCGATCGGTTGTGATGTGGACATACTACACCAACACGGAGTCCAATCGGAGACTACGCCAGGAGTTACCCAAAAGAGAAGGAAGCGCAAACAGTACGAACATAAACAGAGGAGGAAGAGAGCCGGATCCATGCTAGGCTAAAGGCTAACCCCTCCAGACCAGCAGGACCATCCTCCTACTCTCCAATGTTCGTTCCCTCCACGATGAGCTGCGTTTGCTGAGAGAAACCCGCAGAGAGTGGAGAGACTGCTAATGGTTAGCGGTGAATGCGGTAATGAAGAGGTAGCAGCAAAGATGACGGTAGAGAACACGATAAAGACAAGAACAAAGGAAAGACAAAATGAATTTAATATGTAATGTCATGTATTACAATTCAGTGTTGTGGATAATATTTATATTCCAAATAATTTTAATTTTTAAAAATATTTATGGCCGTTCTCCATGTTCCACTAGAGGAAGCTCGGGCACCACTGGTGGTACGTGGACCACAGTTTGAGAATCAAGGGTCTAAGGCAGGGACGGGCAACTTTAATGACAGAGACGGCCACATTTTTTTTCTCCAACACTACTGGGGCTATGAATTTTCATCATACACTAAACATATTTTTACATTTACGAAAAAACAAAGTAACACATATATTGTGGCAATAAACAATGTTTATTGTACTTGTTTCTACAATTTCTAACATTCAAAATGTATTTTTATTCTACAAGAAAAAAGTGCAATAACAATTAAGAGTAAAGTGCAGAACTCCAACACAAAGTACAACAGTTAACATTTCTGTTTGTAATGGCTTAATTTGAACTATTTTTACACAGCCCTCCTATTCCACATGACGTTTCAGGTAAGGTCCTGAAAAGACGCTGTCATGCACACCTGGCTGAGTAACATTTGTCCTCAGGTGATACCTATGGCCTCCCCTGCTGCTGCACAATATTCTGAATGTCAATTTTGAGGCTTCCAATTTGCATGAGTTGGAACAGAGTTTCATCTGTCAGCCTGTTTCTCTCTTTTGATTTAATGTGCTTCATAATTGAAAAGCTGCTCTCACAGATATAGGTGCTCCAAACATGCTGGCCATGGAAAGTGAAAAATCTCTGAGCAGCGGGAAACGGGACTCTGGTAGCAGTCTCCAGAATCAAATCCCCTTCTCATTTTTTGTGATGTACAGGTCCGACAAAATTTGGCATCTCCCCTGCAGCTGTATGTTAAGATTATTTAAATGTGAAGTGGCATAGAAAAGCTGTATCCCGGAGTTTGCGGCAATATGCACTCGTATCACAATGAACACAATCCTCCAACAACACAGGAAGCTCAGTGCGCAGCGCAAAAAACCTCTCCAGACACTTTCCATGGCTCATCCATCTGATGTCAGTGTGCATCAGTAAAGTTTTCATTTTAGCCATAGACGGTATAAAAGATGGACGTAGCTACCGTGACGTCACCCTTTGGTTTCTGCACTGAGAAAATGAAGCCAGGGTTTTGGTACTTCCTGGTTGACATCTTGGATTTTTGGAGCCAGTGATGCAAAAATCGTCAGGGGGGGGGGCGGAACCATAGGAGCAGCGATTGGTCAGATGGATTGAGAGGCGGGCCCTCTCTGCCCGCCCACATTTACCACCTTCTGCTCGCTTCATCTGTATGGTCGCTGCCGACTGTCAATCAAGCCAGCCACGCCCCTTGCCCCGCAAAATTTTGACGATTTTTTAAAAATTCAGTATTGATTTATTTTCAGATTGGCCACCTGATCTCTGGACTTGACCATGAAAACTAATTTTTAAAAAAAATCCTGAGCTGGAGGAATGCAGTATTTTGTGATCTGTGATCACTTCTTTTCCAATTCATTTCTATGGGAGCCAGGACTAGCGGACGTAGTGATATTGCAGGTTTTTGACACTTCCGGGTTGGCTTCATTTTTCAGGGCCGGTTGCTACGTCCATCTTTTATACAGTCTATGATTTTAGCGCCGACATCTCTGTTGCTCGAATGAATAGATTAGCTACCTCCTGTGTTCAACGAAGAAGAGAGCTACTTGCTTAGCTGAAGGCCTCTTGTGCCTCTAGTGGTTGGAGGCAAAATTACACCTTTGGTCAACACAGTCTGCTGCTTCAAAAGCAGGTGAAGCCAACCATTAAAAATGAGATTTTAATTAGAAATTAATTCGCGGGCTGCACCAAGTGATGCTGAGGGCCGCATGTGGCCCGCGGGTCGCCAGTTACCCATCCCTGGTCTAGGGTATCCTTGAACTATTTCAGCTCTATAGGTGGAAGAAAATTTCACCCACACACACTAAAAACGTCTGCAAGTAGCAACAAAGCTGATCTCAAATATAGGTTTGACAGTAAAGAGGCAGCGCATCAGATAGTTTTCACTCACAGCCCAGGTTCAAGGCCAAGATTCATTAATATTTCCTCTAAAGGCAAACGTGAATGAGATTCAGATAATATCACCGTCTTTGCTTCAGGTTTTATTCAAGTTGACTTTCATGATAACATCATTATACATGATGTGACTAATATCGTTTATCACATTTAACTTTAATTACTCGCTGTGTATGAACTATTCAACTATTTGAGCTATATCTTGACCAATACGAGCTGATCCCAGTGAATGCATCAGCATCTTGGATGCACTGCAGACTTAATAACATATAAATAAATGCGGCAGCTTTGAAGGTGAGTCCTCCAGGAAAAACATCTGGCTTCCTGAAACTACACAGACATTTCACATTCTTGGTGAGTTTGTGCTGCTTCCACAAATGGGCTATGAGCAATACTATTTAGAGATGGGAAGATTTGCACACCAAGGTACTTGAAGTTCGGAACTACGAGGTTGGATATTGCAACTTTTTGGCCATTTAATGATAAAATGGCTGACTTTGTCCAATGCCCAAAATCCTCACAAATAGATCGCAGACTTGAGAGACTTTGAACTGGATTTTCTAGAAAAACCAAAATATCATCAGCATATACCACCACCTGGTGTTGCGTAATACAGATAGAATAGGCTGTACTGTATTGGATTGTCGGATCATTTGAGCCAGGGGTTCAAGTGAAAGTGCAAAAAGTGCTGGGATTAGCGGGCAACCTTGGCATGAGGATCTGGTAACAGGAAAAAGAGAAGAGGACAATTGCCCAGTGAGCACCAGGGCAGAACGATTAGAATAAAAAACTTTAACCATATGTATGAAGCCGTCACTGAAACCCATCCTCTCCATAACAGAAAAGATTAAACTTAAACGTTAAACCTGTCTTCAAACAAACACCCTGAACCCTCCAAACCCCGAAAAAGACAGAGAGGAGAAACATAAAATATACTTGAATTAGTTAAATGCAACATAGCTCAAAAATGGTGTACAGAGGAGCAAGTTGTTGGAAGATACATTCAGCACGATGAAACATCTAGCTAGAGTTGATGAGCTGGGTGGTTTGAAAAGCAGCATTTGTAGAGGTTCTAAAACTGTAAAAGTAAAATATCTCAAGTGTGTAAAGCCACCATTTTACCAGTACTGTTAATGCCTGTAGACATTTAAAAAAAAAAAAAAAAAGTTGTACATGCTGATCCAAGGATTTTTTCCCCCAATTTTTGTAAGACAAATAATGACAGAAATTAAAATTTCATTTTTTCTTTTGTTATGATTTAAAGCATCGTAACTGTGTTGTACTGTACAGAAGACATTTCTGAAGTCTTTCTGCTTCGAGCCACAATAATGTTGTCTCCATAGAGGTAAAGGATATGGCTGTGAAAAATTAGAACAACAATTAGAGAGTAAATAAAAATGTGATGGGAGCAAAAAATGACCAGGCTTCTTGGCGTTCAGAGGGTTAAATGAGTACTTGCCAGATCTGCAGTGCTAAGTAATGACAATGTCAGTGCAAGATTGCTGACAAACTGGATTTGATAAGGCAGACATTCACAGTATTATTACCATAATGAAAGAAGCTAACCTAGATGAACCGCTGTGATAGTCATCATGCCACTTCAGGGTCTTTATGCCAGCTGCTTTTGGATATTATAAAGGTGGTATGTCCAATAGTTACTAAATAGCTGGGAACTGTCACAGGATCTTGATACTGCAAATCTGTTTTCACCCATGCTTAAAGACTATCAAAAATTACAGCTGCACTGGATACATTGCACAGAGATGAAAAGTTTATTGTCCTTGTCATCTGAAGTTGACAGCAAAGACACATTTTTGCCAGAATATTGGACTGTATCTTTTTTATATAAACACCAAACCCAGTAACACTCCTGTCGAACAGAATTAAGTCTAAACAGCCAGCTACCTTCTCTACACACACTCATGAACACAGGTTATCTTGTCAGTGAGTGATGGTTGTCAGCGGGGCTGCTGATTGCATCATGAGCGTGAAGCAGGCTGGAGGTCCAGGAGGCAGCGCTTTATCTCCTCAAGGCTGACAGAGTGACCCAACCCATTGAGTGTCTAATCACATCACAGCCAGTCAAGGCTGCCGATCCCCCTGGGCACAACAACACCACTGACAGGCTGGGGGGCTGTGCGGGGGGAGAATGGATTCTGTACATGATTATATAAGAGGGCTGTACATGAGTCTCACTATCTGGTGGTTGATAACCATCTCATGGGAGAACAGACATGTTATTATCAGTGTGAAGGGTGATTTTTGCCTGATGTATTGGTGTTCAGGTGTCACCGTAGCACACGCCATCTGACGCTGCCCTTCACAAATGCCAACCACCGCAATTTTGTTATCTGTACCATAGGTCCCACATCCTCTTTCTCTTTGATAAAACGGATAGATGTTCTACACAGTGGTAAGATTCCTGGCCTAGACATCAAAGTCTCTGCTTTGATCAGAATCATGGATGTAATCCAT
>NW_007578078.1:96792-135142 GCF_000690725.1 Stegastes partitus
AGTAACACTATAACACAGTAATTAACACGAACAAAGAAATTGACTACAAACAAAATACAACCAAACTAACATGGCAACAGAACAGAAAACTACACGTAATTATTTTTTAAAATAAATCTGTATACTCCTGTCATCAATACAAAGCTTTTTTTCAATAAACATTTTCTAATGTTTTTAAAGTTTTGCCATGTGCATTTTTCAACAAATTACAAAACAATTTTAACAATTATTTTGCTGGCACAAAATGCAAATCTATTGCCAGAAATGTTGTATGTCTAGCTGGCACAACAAAAATATTGAACAGGTTACAGTTGCATTCTCATCTTGTTTGCATAACCCATGTTTAGGGTGGCATGGCTGTGAGTGCACATATGGAGGTTGTAGGCTTTATTTTCAACTTTAAAATATATATATATTTTTTTTGAACCAAAATGGATCCAATCATAATGTGAAATGTCCTAGGGACATCAGATGCAAAGTAGCTGCTAACTAATTCTGGTGCAGTTGCTTTAAATTGTGTTATGTCCCTGCAAAAATAAATAAAACAATAAAATAAATGTTAAAAAGATTGCATTGAGTGATGTCCCAACAAAAACCTGCATGTACATGTCAGTTCTACCGTGCTTATTAGCATTTTCAGTTCAGTGTTTTGCTTGACTCTTACAGCTCTCATCACTTCCAGACAGTTCACACAATCAACTGATGAAGCTTTAAAATTTCAGTATGTCTTCCTATAAATGCTGTGCTGATACTGAATGGTTTCCCCCCCATCACTGACTGAAGTGCTCCTGTCATCTGTTCACCAAAATGCACACTCAAATCAAATTCATTTCCTTGTGAGTGTCTGTTGGCTTAGTTCATTTCAGTACACTATGAAAATCCAGATGCAGACAGGGGCATACGTCAGGCAATCCATCACATCTGACATTTGTTGTCAAAGCTGCATTATCGTTGTGTAATAATAAAGCTGGGACAAAAGAATTCAGCTGAACGCTGACTGTGTGTCCGTTCAAGGCCATCTGAAGCTTTACAGTGTGGGCTCAGGTTGGAACATGATGTCATTACAGGCACCACATGAGCCAAGTTACACCTACACAGCTACATATCTACATATCTGCACTGATCACCCAACGCATTATAACTACTGAAATATGAAGTAAAAAACATTGATCGTCTCATTACAATGCAATATTCTGCTGGGAAACTTCCCAAGATCCTGACCTCCATGTGGATGTTACTTTGACACATGCCACCCACCTAGATATCGTTCTAAACCAAGCACACCCTCTATGGCAATAGCACTAACCAACAGCAATGGCCTGTCTTCATATCTCAATGGATCAAAGCTGTTTTAGCAACACAAGGGGGGCGACACTATATTAGGGTGGTGGTTTTAATGTTTTGGCAAAGTTTGAATACATACTGCTGTACTGTGTTTTATTCGTCTACATCTACTGCTGCAATGAGCCTGTGGTCACTACTTCTTGGCCAGCTGACTGTTGGTGCTACTGTGCAATAGTAGTCACTTGCTGTTGGCATCCACAAAGTGATTTATGCCATTATTTTTGACCAACCCTGTCTCTTAGAAATGATGTTTAAATACATTATTTCTAATTGGCAACAATTACATTTTGAAAGAAACATAATTGCATGGACATTATTTTCTATTCACATGATTAAATGTTGAATTTATGAATTTGCAAAGATATCAAATGTAAAATACTAATGCAATGTCCGCTATTGCCCAACTTTTGTACTGTTGTATTTAAGCATGCACAGCACTTTGTTTTGGTTTGACGAAGCATGTAGTCTTTACCAAAGTGCTTCTGTCACCAAACTACTGGCAGGCGTCTGGATATAAAGTGTGAGTCAATGAGTCGATTGTTTTGTAGGTCCAACATCCACCTCAACCAACCCTTGGTGACCACAGTGCCGTTGAACCTGTGATTACTTCACCACCATGCAACTTGGGAAACAATTCAGCAACATGACTTACTCTGATATATATGGCAGAGATAACACTGTCTTTCAATTTGCATTCACTTTCAATTTGGACAAAAAAGAAAAAGAGGCATGTTTTTCTTAGGATAACTGTATGTTCTACTTACTAAAGATGCTGAGAATGTTTGTCATACCAAGGTCATGTCCTTTGTATTTTTCTCTGAATTTTAAGCAACTTGGAGGGAGTTTACATTATAGAATTACAAACTTACAAATGATAGCTCCTCTGTAGCTGATTTCAGTGAATAAAGTTGAATCTAGAGCTTCATACCTTCATGTTGAGAAATGCAATTTACAGCCTATAAATGTTCCGTTAACACAATAATTAAAAGTCTATTATATCAATTAAAAATGAACATCACAGTCACCCTCCGGCAGAAAACTGTTTTAATACTATTTACATTGTTTGGATTTCATTCATCACTATTACCTGGCTTTGACTACTCAGCATTAACATACATTGTGAAGGAAAATGTCTGTGGCTTCTAATATTCAACTATAACACATGGTAGCATCACTGAATGCTCCACCGAGCAACCTTTTTAAAATAGTTGCTAGACTGTTAAAAAAAACAAACAAAAAAAAAAAAACACGTCAGATTGTTCGTACATGACTGATGCAGTACAGTCATTCAAAAAATGGCAGACGGCCTGACTGCACCATATCTAAGAAGTAGAATGTGGCCATGCTCTGTTTTCACCATAATGTTTTGTGTTATTCACTTTCTCTGCTCGGCATACACTGTGTTGATTTTGTTGCTTGTTGCTATTTCAAAGAACAACCTTGAAACATATTCCGTCACTAGTGTCTCACTAATGGAACAGTTCTGACATCACATCTGTGGATTGTCCGAAAACACAAAAAGCTGATTCACTTATTAGGTGAGTAATTTGTATGGAAATACACCACAGTGTGCCTTTGCGTGACTCATATCATGATAGATGCTGTACGACCCTCACACTGCATCAGCTTCATACTGCCAGACAGCCAGTTAACATGTTCGAGATATGTTCAATAAACACACAAGGCTTGCTTTCCTTGACATTAAGGTTCTTTTGATAGCTTTCAAACATCTTGTAAAACTGAAAATACAGAGAAAATAAAATAAACACACAATCACACCAAATAAACATGAAACAAAACATGTAGCATGAACACGAACAACATTTAACCACAGCTAATAACCCTTTAGCTAAAGTTAGCTACACGGGTTAGCTTCTCTTATCACAAGCGGAGTGACAGAAACAGAAACGTCTGCTCTAAAACACATATGTAGTGTATTTCATGCTTGTGCACACTTTTACTTACAGACAAATATTTTCCAAGGCAAAAGCATGTATGAACAATTTAGCGATGCCGTGAAGCTCCGTTGTGCTACTGATAAGTCCAACTTTCTTCACAGAGACGATGGAGAATCAAAGATAGTTCACAATGTATTGGTAAGGTGACTCAATCTGCCGCAAATTCAAAAACCAAATACAACACACAGAGTGCTTACTTAGACAGATTTTCAAAGAACTACAAAAAACAACTCTTCAATCCTACTTTTTAACTTATTTAACTTGTGTTTTTAATCAGCTTACACACATCAACTTCAAAGACAGCACAGATGCACTGCCCTTGTGTCTGGGTAGACTGACATAGTATGCTTTTGAAGGACAATACCAGCTGAACAGAAGCTCTAAATAATCTGTATTGTTCAGTCATACATCCAAAACAGAATCTAAATCTTATGTTTGATCAGTTAGAAGGTAAAGGGCTTCTTATAGACCACCAAAGTAGCAGTACTGCAAGCTGTGACATAGCCTTCATTTAAAAAACTATCGTATAATTCAGAAATTTCCTTAAACATTTGTTAGTGTGTGGCATGAAATGAACATAACTGAATATGTCTCAGGCTGTCCTTCAAGGTCACTTGATGTTAAACATTCTTTTTTCTTCAGGCTCTGTGCTTCAGCTTGTTTCATTTCAAATAAAGTCATGGCTACTTCTGGGAATCATTGTGTTTTCATGCCGTATACGAACAAAAAAATAAATTCAATATATGTAACATTCTCCCATGGAAAAGATGCCAGTATTGGCTGAAATAACATTTTGTATGTGTTCTGCATAATTGACTCTTCCACACAAATTTCTTTCAGTTGCAAGATGTTTGAGGGTTTTTGGTTTTTTTTTGCACATACTGCATTTTTCAGGTAACTGATCTGTTTTCATGTTTATTCAATACATAAGGCTCACATTGCAAGGGCCCAAAGTAATTAAGCATTTGGCTGCTAAATGTGTCTTAGCCAGTTCTGTGTTGGAACAGAATAATGTTGATAAATGATTTTTTTTTTTTTTTTTTTAAATGAAATCCTGCATCACAACTTCATTTCACAGTGTTCCTCTATGCAGATACACCCCTCTACCCCCACCTCCATGAGTTTGGTTTTGGTAAACTGTATTTGCGTCAGTCGGGACACATGTCAAGGCTAGAACTGGCTGTGCAGCTCTGCCTAAACTCTTCCTCTCTTTGGCTTCTTCTGGCTCGTGCTAGTGGAGCGCACACGCTCCACCACGTTCCTGAAGCGTGCCTTCACCAGGTGTGGTCCTCCTCCAACCCTCCCCCTTCCCTGTCCCTCTCATCTCATTTTCCTTGACCCTGACACAAGAAGACCTAGAGGCTGATAACGGCACAACAGCCCCGCCATTCCTCACCCCTCGCCAACTGACACACTTCCAGAGGGGTGATAACCTTGTTCTCTTACATTTCTGCGATGCCTCTGCTGCCATTTCCTCTGTGCTCCTGAAAGTGTTTTCTCCCTTCTGCCTCTTTGTCTCCATTCAGTGTTTTAATGACCAGTTTGTAACATAGCCATGCAAATAAATGTCCGCTGTACAACTATGACCTGTTGATATAACACACCAGTGAGGTATCTCTTAAAACCTTTTACATTCAGTGTTTTAAAAACACCACAATATGGACTTTTGACAAATGATTTATGTATGAACATAAGGAGGCACTACATATGTGTAACAAAATTTCTTGATGGCAAATTTGATCACAAACAATGACCACAAGTCCATTTATTTCTCGCCAGAACTGTATTGAATAAGCTGAGCGTTGGGATGGAATCTGTTGAAATGGTACAAAGAGGGAAGAGTGTGGCGTTATCAAAAAAAAAAAAGAGATTACTCTGTTGTACCTATGCTGTACCCCTGATTAAGACACATTAGCCACATAATTAAATTAGACTATGGTCTTGCATTTGCATTGTTAATGTTCTCTGCATGATTCAGTGCCTAAAGTTCCATTAAGACACTTTTTTTTAGTTTCTTGCAACAAATTCTCCTCAATACGTTTGCTCTTTTATTACAATCTAATGCTGGGCTTGTCCATTCCAAAATGTTTCTGCCTTTTCTATGTTACCTTTTTATATAACTTTTTTTTATTTTTTAATGACATCTACAATGTCTTTGATCATAGAGACAGAGGATTCTAGATAATATAACAACCTTACTACTACAACGGCAAAGCTCTCGATTTATCAGTGTTCCTACTCTCACCTATAGTCATGAGATCTGGGTAATGACCGAAAGAACAAGATCCTGGATACAAGCGGCCAAAATGAGTTTCCTCCGCTGCTCCTCCATGTCGAAAGGAGCCAGCTGAGGTGGCTCGGGCATCTTTTTCGGATGCCTCCTGGACGCCAGGAGGAGGCCTCAGGGAAGACCCAGGACACGCTGGAGAGATTATGTCTCTCAACTGGCCTAAGAACGCCTAGGAGTCTCCCCGGAAGAGCTAGAGGAGATGTGTGCGGATCGGGAAGTCTGGGCGGCTTTGCTAAGGCTGCTGCCTCCACGACCCGACTCCGGATAAAGCGGAAGATGGATGGATGGATGGATGGATGGATGGATGGATGGCTGAAATTGCTAAACTGTTCATGCACCTGGGGCATTTGCTTGTGAAGAAGCAGCCAGTCATAATAAATTGACTTAGAATTTAAAACTGAGTTGATTCAAGCTGCATCCAGGGCTTTCAGATTTCAGTTTCAACAGCATAATCTTCAGCTCTTACATACCGTTAGCAGTTCACGTGACAGAGTTTGAAGCTCAGTGACTGGATTTTTTTTTTGCATGGAAGCCTTATTCATTGTCATGTAAAACACACTTGAATGTGAACACTGACACCTGTGTTCCAGCAGTCTCTAATTCATTGCAAACCTGCTTCTTGGTGATTCTTGGTTGAATTTTGACCACCTTGACCATTGGTCTCTCAGCAGCAGGTGATAGATTGGGTTTCTTCCTGATTATAGCAGTGACACAACTGTGCCATCCACTTGATACTTGCAAACAAAGTTTTGCACTTTGAAATGACTCCAAGTGACTTCCCTGACTTGTTTAAGTCAGTGATTTCCTCTTTCAGACCTGTGTTGATCTCCTATGGCTTTCTCACTGTAGTGTTTGTGACTGAATCTAACAAGTGTATCAAATAGGCCCTTTTTAAATTGGTTCAGATGAGTCAGCAGCTGTAGTCAAATGTTATAATGCACAAAATGTTAAGCGGTCATTCCACTAAGAAAATGTAATTACACAACTGATTCTGTCCTTTTTCCAGAGGACCTGTAATAAATCTATGAAGAAACTAAAATACTTGAATGTTTTTGAGACAAAGACACGTGGGGTTCAATGATTCTGTCATCGAAAACTTAGGACTGCCATCATATACATGGCATAATATACTGCCACAAGTGCATGTAAACATTTGTTCATGACAATAGCTTTAAATTCTGGCTTTTGATTGATTCTATTTCTTCAATTAATTTTTAGTTAGTGCCACGGGCTAAGCACGAGGGCCGACAGATTGGCTACGCTCAGACTGCAGGACTTAAAGCTCAGTTCGGATTTTTTGCGAGTTTGTTCACATTTCCAATTAAATGCGACTTGTATGTGATCTCTTGTGTGAACTTCAAATGACCCAAAAGTGTCCCGCATGTACAGAAGGCGACACGATGACGTCACACGCCATAAGCGTGCTCAGTGTTTATGGAAGTAAACACAGATGGTGGCAGCAACGCCACCGGTGCCACTGATTGTGGAAACAGAAGTGTGACCACTGTCCTAAACTGGCATCAGCAGCCAAGTACTGCCTGCGCGTTCCGGCCACTTCCACCCAGTCAGAGCACACCCCTGGGTGGAAGTGGTCCCCCCGACTGCGCTGAATATTCAGATAATCATCATTAATTGGGCCTGAATATCCAGAGACCAGAAAATGCTATTCGGACCAGACCTACTGATTATTATAACAACTATGAACAATAAATATTAACAACAAACCCTTCAAACATCAAGCCCTCCTTGTATATCAACCTCGTCTTGACAATCCGACAGCCTTGCCAGCTGACATAAAAGAAGGTTGTACATTTAGCGTCGGATTATTGAGTCACGACAGCATTTTCCTTTAAAAAAAAAATAAAAATATCATCACTTTATTTTCATATTATTGTCTTATTTTGCTTTTCTTCATTTTGACTTATCTTGCCGCTGAGGTTTCCTTGTTACATTTATTTACGATAGTGCTTCCTCAGTTCCTGTTTTGTTACACGTTTCATTTATAACGTGTATAGACTGGTGGAGCAGGGTGGGCAAAGGTACAGTTTTTACTGCATTTTCATTCCTTTTGCTCTGCCCAACACTTTGTGATACATTTTATTGATTGATTGATTGATTGATTGATTGATTGACTAGCATTTTTTAATTTTACCTAATCAGGTTGACATTCATTCACATCGCTTGAAGATTGAATCAACACATGTGTATTTCAAGAGAGCCAATAAAAACAAACAAAATGGTCAAAGTTGTAGTGACATTTAAGGTGTGTAGCATTCAATAATCCAATACATAAAATAAAAAATGTACATAACCAATCAAAAATTTAATAAACCTCAATAATGTAAAAACCTCATCAATGATATATGTAACTGGGGCTCTCAAATCACTTTTGAAAAACTGCCTCCTGCAGTCCATGACACACACTTTCCATACATGTCAACTGTTTCAGATGCCAACCTCTGTCACCTACAGGAAGAAATCCATAAAGTCCAGAGAAATTCTGCAGGATGTACAAATAGAAGTAAAATGGGTTACATGTTAACAGTTAAACACAACTCTACCCACAAAAAATGAAGACTATGCACACTGCACAACCTGTGTGTGAGACATCAAGGTGGCAGCATGTGGTGTTTATGGTACCAAAGAACATTTGAAACCTCTGCACCAGAGGAATATACATCAGATCAATCAGCCACAAGTCTGGTGCCCTAACAAATGCAATGAGGTATACAAGTTTATAGCACAGCAGTCTGCCAATGGCTGTAGAGGATTACCTGACTGAACCTTTACTACATTTAGGTTGAAGGAAGCTTACATTTACATGAATGCCTTCCAGACACAGAAGGATACTTTTACTTTATTTCAATCAAACTTATTTCCCATTAATGTGGTTAATGTGGCTGTAGGGTCATTCAAAGTTTGCCCTTTCTTCCTCCATGGTAGATGTTTGGCGTCATAAAACAGAGTGTATCAGAGCGACTACCACAAACTCCCTGAAGCTTCCACTGAATCGTTTCAAATGTTTGTTTTTCAGTCTGACTCAAGGGCAATGAACTCGTTTCACAAGTTGGGGGCACTGAAAGTGTGTGTATGTTTGTTTATGTGTGTGAGGTGTATTGCTTTCCATTCAGCATGTTTTGGTGCTGCAGAGGTTGTAACAAATGGGATATCCAGCCCAAAAAACAACAGGTTTTGCTTTCTGTATACTGAGCTGAACATTCAGCTACACCAAACACATAAAACTGTGTCCATCACGTCTCCCCGAACATATTTTGTCATAGGAAGATTTGTACATGGTGTGCATTTTTAGTTGCACAGACGCTACTGAATGACCACAGGAAAAAAAAAATTATAGTTTTATATTGTAGGAATATTTCATTGTAATTCTGTAATCCTACTTTACACTTCTGTGACTTCATGTTGCTGTTTGTCCCTGATAAGTTAGAATCTGTGTGTAGAAACATGAGTGATAGATGTAGGTTTCTTTACAGTTTGGCAATTCAGATTATTGACAACCAGCAGAAGACCTGCTAGTTTGGGGTGTGCTTGTGTGGAGTGTTTGATTGAGAGAGAGAGAGAGAGAGAGAGAGAGAGAGAGAGAGAGAGAGAAAGAATGGCATAGATGGGAAGAGAATATAGAAGGATAACACAGACAAGCCTATTGCACACATCAATTCTGTGAGCTACTTAAAAGTTAGTCAGAATGCTGCTTTGTTACATTACATACATTACATTACATACTCCTCTTAAGCTTTTTAGATCTGTAAGTAGGTTTGACCATCACTAACTTCTAGTTTCCCAGAGTTTGTTGTCTTTTGGGACATTCTGTTGTCTGGTGGGGCAGCTGTGGCTCAATTAAATTCAATTCAATTCAATTCAATTCAATTCAATTTTATTTGTATAACGCAGTTTACAACTTATGTTATCTCCCAGTGCTTAATAGTAAGTTGAAGACCTTATTGATTTGAACAGAGAATCCAACAATTCAAAGTAGCCTTAGGACTCCCTCTGAGCAAGCGGTTGGCAACGGTGGGAAGAGGAAAAAAAACCCAATGGGAGGGGGAAAAAAAGCCTCAGACAGAACCAGGCTCAGGGAAGGTGGCCATCTGCCTTGACCGGTTGGGTGAGAGTGGGGATTAGAGGGTGGTGATAACAGGATAGCAGACGGAGAGCAAGCAATAGAATGGAACAATAAATATTTGGGGGTCGGTGAGGCCAGCAGCTGCAGATCAGAGAGGTGAAGCTCCGGATCCAGAGACTTCCACAGAGAAAAAGCACAGGACCTCGGGTGAAACACAGTTAGTGATATGTAATGGTGATGTATAAATGTGTGGAAAACAAGAGAGTAGAGGAGAGGAGCTCAGTACATCATTAGAATCCCCTGACAGTCTAAAGCTATAGCAACATAAATAAGGAACAGTTCAGGTGATCCTAAGCAGCCCTAACTACAAGCTTTATCAAAGAGGAAAGTTTTAAGCCCAACCTTAAGAGCAGAGAGGATGTCTGCCGCCCAAACCCAAACTGGGAGCTGATTCCATAAGAGAGGAGCTGATACCTGAAGGCTCTGCCTCCCATTCTACTGATTGTGAGGTTGGTGGTTCAATCCCCCGCCCCTCCGCTTGTCAAAGTGTCCTTGGGCAAGATACTGAACCCCAAGTTGCTCCTGATGGCAGGCACCTTGCATGGCAACTCTGTTGCCACTGGTGTGTGAATGTGTGTGTAAATGGGTGAATGAGAAACACATTGTAAAGTGCTTTGAGTACCACTAAGCTATATAAGTGCAGACCATTTACCATTTATGCTTCCATCATCTGAGTCTTGTCTTCCATTTGATTTAGCTCCTCATGTGAACTCTACTTTCAGTAAATATGGCCGATGATTAAACTGAAATGACTTGCTATCATTTTTAACATGGGATAATCTAACATTGTATATGTGTGTGTTGCATTTCCAGACAGCTGCGCACACACATTGAAACAAACTGGTGTACAGTGGATAAATAGGCAGATGATTATTCAGCTTGAAGTTTGATACTTCATGTGATACAGTGATCCACAACTTAAAAATAAATGTGTGGCAGGGGCATACTTCCAGCACCCTTGTTCTAAGTGAAAGTAAATTCTGAAATGACCTACCTGGAACAATCATTTTGCTAAATGTATAAGAGACATATCTTGCCTGCCATCCTCATCACTGGATTATTTATCCAAGCCGATATGTTTACCTGTGTGAGGCAGTGGAGAGTCTTCCATTTAGTGTGTTTTTGTTAGACAATTTTTACTTACCTATGGAGAGCTGAGGGCTCAGCACTTTTCTTCCACTTGATATTGGGGACGTGAAACACAATCTCCAAGATGACAAAGTTAATCAAAGCTGCACATTCATCAGCTGTCGTCCCACGGCTGAGATTACTCTCATTCATAGACACATGGAAATTTTCCAAGTCTGGAATCAACAGGTCCCACAGTTTTTATCCTCAGTCTGCAACACCAGGGTGTCCTTATCTATTGTCTTTCTTCTTCCGCTCCATCCTCTGAGTCTTGCCATTGACTTGACATAATTTCTTATCTGTGGATTCTGGTTCCAATAAATGTGTAGCTGCTAAATTTAGCCTCACAAATGTGAAACACTGGTGCGTACAGATGAATTTACAGGATGATTATGTCAGAGGGCAAACATCCCTAATGCACTTAACAAAGTATCCAGTGCAGGTGGCTAATTTCTGTTGTTTTTTTCTGGTCAGACTTAGAAGAAATGACTGCAGGTAGCTTTTGTTTTTTTGCCCTCATTTTGTGTGATTCCTTGTCCCTGCCAGTTTGAAAAAAAAAGGGAATTTACCTTTAATTCTTTAATACCAACATATGTTTATTGTCAGTGTGGATCTGTTCATAACAACTGTTGTGCAACATGACACTGTAAAACAACCCTTGACCAACCAAACGGAAATGTAGCTCTCACTGGTACTTAGGCAATTCTCTTCAAGTCACATCCTGTATACTGATGACATGTCTGGTAGACCTCAGCTCTACAACATGTCTTAGGTATGAAAGGAACAGGTATTTACTGTGCTGTCACTGTTATAGGTATCCACAGAAACAGTGTGTATGTCTTTGAATGTACACACTGACAGAATAATTACTCAGGGGCATCTGGACCAATAGACAAGGGAAGAGATTCAATTGATTTTAATTGAGTTCACATGTTGTCACAGTGTTTTGTAAGTTAATGCATTCAGAATTGCCTTTCTCTCCTCAGTGTTTTTGCTCGTTCTTCGGTCTGATGTCCGAGGCTTTGTAAAGCCCTCTTTTATGACAGCTAATTACCAACCAGTTTGCTACGGCCTTGAAAATGAATGTGATTCTGGCATAAATCCACACTTGAACATCTGGTGTCCAGATATTAAAATTTCTCAGCACCACATGCATAATAAAAGAAAAAAAAAAAGAAAAAAAAATATGATTCACATAAATAGTGATAACACTGGCAATTATCCAGTAAGGAGAAGAAACCAAAAGGAGTCTGTTTTGTTTTTAGTTTCAGTTGTGAAATATGTGCGAAAACTTTTAAGATCTCTCTCCAAACAATCAAAGGGGAGTGGAGGTCAAGGACTATTTGAATGAGGTTTAGATAGTGTTTGGCATGGTTTATAGCAGTGTTGTCTGCAAGCTCGCAATTTTTTTACAAACTGTAAACATTCTTATAGAGAGGTGCTGAAAGATGTTTGTGTATAAGACTGTGTATTTACTTCAATTGTCCATGCTGTGAAATTTACTCAGTAAATCCCTCACTGATGTTGAATATATATTCCATTAAAACGATAAATTTGGCCATTGTACATTTTTCTTATTGTCAGCATGTCCCATGCATTGTGTGTATCAAGGCTGTGGAAATGTAGAAATCACTCCATGTGGAGAAATCATTAGGAAAAGTAAGACATAACCCTTATTTTACAATGACATATGAACATTTTCAGAACATTAGTTCTGAAATAAAATGTTTTATTTATTTTAGAACACCAGTACTACACTGAAAATGTGTGTGTGTGTGAGAGAAAGAGTGGCAGAGAGGGGATGATAAGGCATGATGAGGAGGGTGGACATAGTCTACATTAAAGAAAGGGAATTGTTGGACCAACTTAAATTAAAGGCCCCAAATGTTAACATGGAACTAAGGTAGGCTTATTCAAATTAAGCTAACAAGCAATATTGAAGGCTGCAAGGTGGCACAGTTGGTAGCACTGTAGCCTCGCAGCTAGAAGGTCGCAGGTTCGTGTTTGCGTGGAGTTTGCATGTTCTCCCTGGGCAGTGTGGGTTCTCTCCGGGTTCTCCGGCTTCCTCCCACAAGTCCAAAAACATGTTGAGGTTAATTGGTGATTCTAAATTGTCCGTAGGTGTGAATGTGAGTGTGCTTGGTTGTCTGTCTCTAAGTGTAGCCCTGTGATAGACTGGTGACCTGTCCAGGGTGTCCCCTGCCTTCGCCCTAAATCAGCTGGGATAGACTCCAGCCCCCCGCGACCCTAATGAGGATTAAGCGGTGTATAGATAATGGATGGATGGATGTAATATTGATGCTGTTGATTTAAGTTAGATGTGCTCAAAACATTGATTACCTTTAATGAGGATTGCTGCAACATCATGTTGAGAAAAGTCGACCTGAATTTTCCATTTTTTTCAACTATTCGCTTTACCTAAACATAAAAAACTTGATTTTATCATTAGACTTACCACTCTCTCCTTTTTTCTTCAAAGACTGTTTTTAATTTTAAGTAAAATGTAATTTACCGTAGCTAAGTAACCCCTTACCTTTTACTCACCACCTTCCTGAATTGGTTAGCTGTCAGCCTGCTGATCTCCTTCCAGCTCCAGAGTCTGAAGATCTCTGTATTCCTAGGTTCCAGTCAATTTCCAAATGGGCTTGCACTGAACTAGTCAGGCTTGAGTTGTGTCGTAAATAAAATCACAATCATATTTTAAAATAGTTGCCTCATTAGTTCATAATCATTATAGCTGTAGGCACTGTGCTGACTGTTTCATATGTGAATCAAACAAGCGAGAGCTGCTGCCCACTGTGATGGATTGCTATACAGGAGATATATTTAAGAGTGAGCAAGGTTGCAGTTGAATTTAGTCTTAACTAACAGTGCTTTCCTATTGTTAACTGAACACAAAAGCAAGTTCACAAAGTAGTGCTGTCAAGAATAGCGGCTGTTAAAAATCAGGAACTTTGTCAAGGGCAAGAATTGGTGGTGATTTAGGCTGTTATGTACACTCCAGCTCACACACATACTCTTATACTCCCACCCTCTGCATCCATTGCAGCACAATTGTTACATGACCCACTATGTGGGTTATGTTGTGAAGATGATGTTTTTGTGGTGTTATTCACTGTTCTGATAATGACTTGCTCACAGAATATTGAAAAATATGTTTTGAAATGTTAGCTCATCATTTAGAAAAGAAAGGCTATTTTAAAGTAACAATGCTAACCCGAATACTTTTTTAAAAATTTAACATTCAATTTAATCATTCATCCCCATGAAAACGATCCCCTCATGCTTCAAAATAGCTTAGATGTAAATCTGCAATGTTGCTTCCTTTAGAGTGTGTGAATATAGGAAGTCTGTTCAAACACTGTCCAACTACTCTACAATACACAGTGACAAGTTGTAATAATGACTGGAGTAATGAAGCATTGCATGTTCTAAATCAGAAACTGATTATGAAGAAGCATAAAGATGCAGAAAACCCCATTGTGTTTTTGAGACTATCATTGATGCAATGCAGTTTTGAGGCACCATAGGGATATGTTAACAAGATAAAACAAACAAACAAACAAAAACAACAAAACATTTTCACCAGAGGACAACTGATAGGGGAAATCAAACACACTACAAATGTTGTATGGTATACAACAGCATATTGTCGTCATGCCACTTGAAAATTGTTGGTTATTGATGTATTTGAGCCTTTGTAAAAAAAAAACAAACAAAAAAAAGAGTGCGAGAGAGATAGATAAAATAGGTAAAGGTGGTATCCTTAAATAATACTGTTTGTATTACAAATAGACATAATATTCCTATGTGGAAAAGTAAGTACACTGTTAGCTTAGAACTTAGTACTGTTCTGCTCGGTTCCAGACCTTTGAATCCAGTCACTCTGTTGAATTGACTAATTGACATGAACCAGAGGTTTCTTGGTCGATAAAGCAACTGGCCCAATCAAACACAAACTTTTTTCAGACAATCAGAGCCATGGGAAGGAACAACATAGTCATCAAGTTGTTGTCAAGTGTTGTCAACTGTGCGCTGGAACCAAGGAGGCGAATTTGACATGAACTTCTTCCATCCATCCATTATCTATACACCGCTTTTTCCTCACTTGGGTCGCAGAGGGGCTGGAGCCTATAACAACTGACGTAGGGCAAAGGCAGGGAACACCCTGGACTAGACGCCAGTCAATCACAGGGCTACACTTAGAGACAGACAACCAAGCACACTCACATTCACACCTACGGACAATTTAGAATCACCAGTTAACCTCAACATGTTTTTGGACTGTGTGGGAGGAAGCCAGAGAACCCGGAGAGAACCCACACTGCTTGGGGAGAACATTCAAACTCCACGCAGAAAGATCCCGGGTGTCCTCACTGGGACGCGAACTGGGGATCTTCTAGCAACAGTGTTAACCACCAAGACACCTTGCAGCCCACGATATGAACTTCTTGACAGCATGTATTCTTCTGTATGTATTTATGGTATTGCATTATAGCTTCATTTTACTTAAAACCCCAGTAAAACAAGTATGTAGGCATGGTTATGCATCATTCTTGACCAACGATGGTTTTGCATCGGTTGAAGAAAAATCCCTTGATTTCCCTTCCCCTACAGAATTTGGAGTGGAGACACTGTCAGACACTGAGATGGTTTCAGACTGAACATGGAGGCACAGTGTAACAAACTAACTCACAGAAAGATCCCAGGCATCCTAACCGGCACACAAACTGTGGATCTTTTAGCTGCAAGGTGACGGTGCTAACCACAGAGCCACATTGCAGGCCAGGCTAAGAATCCTCATCTGCTACACTAAGCAAAAATACCTTCAGATCTGTGATTTGCATTACTTTCCACCAGTCTCTGACATCTGTTCACTAAAATTTTGACTATACGTCCATGAAAAAAAATCGTCAGCTGCTATGTTTAAAGGGTTTCTTGCATGTACCGTCCATTTGAAATCCCCCTGAAATATTTTAAGGGAATTTAAATCTTCCAAACCCACGATTTCTTCAACTTCAAGTTCTCATATTGTCTTCAAGCACTCTTTGTTGTGATCCAGATTTTATAGCTGAATCAATGACAGCAAGCTGTCTAGCAAAACAAACCATAACATTTCCATTACCATGTTTCACAGGTGGTGTGAGTTACTTTTTCTGAAAAGCTGGTTTTGGTCAGCACCAAACATGGACCTGTGATAAACCAGCTCTGTCTTTGATGAAATTCTGGAGTCCTTGGAGACCTTTGTTTGCAATTGGGCTGATACGCTGGGGTGGTCATTCCCGAACAAATTGGTAGTCATTTTAAATCTAAGCAGCTTGTAGATAATTTTTCTTACAGTGGAGAACACTGGACTCTAGATGTCAGAGGTTTAAATAAGACAGGTTCCTTCTGACACCTAATCAGGAAACCCCTGATTTAATTTTTATGGATCTGAAGGTGTAATAAATGTAGGCTGGGGATGGTAAGTGACTATATATTGGGCTAATTTCTATTGTTTTAATGAGAAAACAATCATATTTCTTAAATTAGGTTGGATTGTTTGGTACAAGAGGGTAGGTTACAGATATTTCATCCAACTTCATTTTTGTTTATATTTCTTTTATCTATTGGAGTTTTTTTGTTCCTGGCTATTTTTTGTGAATACCAGCTTTTTGGAGAATTTGTCGTACTTCCTACATAAGGTTGCACAAGACAGGTGCAGTGCCTCTTGAATCTGGATATACTGGATGTGCATCTAAATGCATATTATTTGTGTTCTGTGCTTTAAAAATAAAAAGCACTGCTCAAGACTGACACGAGATCAAGGCATTCAAGAAGCTGTCAAACAAGCTTGTGTGTGTGGTACCGACAGCAACCTGAAGAGTCTCTGTCTGCGGTCTGTCGGCAAGACCCAAAGTGAACTCACACTGGCAATTTAAGTAACTGCATTGAAGTCATTAAATCTAGGTCACGTCATTCCTTTCTTCATTGTTTTTTTTGTTTTTTTTTCCCCCCACGTGCTTGCTTTTGCAAGTGTGATAAACCTTGAAACAATTGTTATATAATATCATCATAAAAAGTAAAAAAAAAATAAATAAAGGAAAAAAGGTGAACACTGCAGAAAACCTGCAGTTGTAAGCTTACAGATGTTTTGTACAGAATGCATGACAATGTACAGTGTGTGTTCCAGTGTCAGTGGATTGCACATCCATTCAATGTTTTTAATTTTTAGTATGCATCTTCAAGATATGATTTTAGAGGTCCATGCACCTCCTATAGTGACAAATTATTCATATTTGAGTCCATTGGAAGCTGACAATTTGAATCCTTTACTTCTCTGTAACTGAATAGATGAACTTAAAAGAAATGTCAAACTATCAACAGCTGTGTTCATGTACCATTGAAAAACATAATTCGTATGTGTAATTCAATTAGAAATATTCACAGAATAGATTTTTTTTTTGAAAATGTGCTAAATCATCAGTGTGGACAAAGGAATTTTAAAAAAAGATGGTTTCTAAAATAAGCCAGTTTTGCAAATGGCCTTTGGAGCATTGTTTGTTGCATCTTATGGAACCTTGTTGTCACGATTCTGTGATGCAGTTTGAGGTGTAAGAATATACACCTACCTACTGTACAATTAGTTACTAGTGTATTTCCAGATAATGGTGTGTTGTTGGCTACGCTTGCATTCACCAAGTGCAACTAGATAAGACTTGCGTCTCTTCCACTGGCTTTGTGGAAACACTGGTCCACATATAAGCTAATGCTGGCTTTTTGCGCGAACAGAGCAAGTGTCAAGTAAGCACGTACATTAAGCCTACTGAAATATTTCATGTGAAGGAGGATATGTTAATCCAACGCCTGAACCACAGACGCACAGGAATCCCTGTTTAGTCTTGAAACAGAATCTCCATCATTTAGAGCATGCAAGTTTAGTCACAGATATGAGGTTTTGAGGCCATAATGACTCACTGAAAAAAAAGAAAAGAAAAAGACTTTGTATTTCCAAATTGTATTTCTGCTTTTTCAATGAAAGGCAGTTAGAACCAGAGATTTTGTTGCAGTTATGATATAGTGGCCTTCACTAACAATGGTTTTTAAGGCACTTGTTAAGGTTGTTGTATGGTTGATATTCCATTTATAATTTTCAACATGTTTCTGCATTATGATGTAAAAATTGTAAACTCTTTAACATCACCATTTTGGTTCTATCTACTTTCAGTGAAAATGAATGTCAAACTTGGCTTAAAACCAAAAGCTCATTTTTTGCAGGATTTTTAGTTATTGTGTTTGCTGCAGGTATGTGGAAAGAACAATGCAGTGATATTTGCACACACCGTGTAGTGCAACTGGAAGCTGGTTTCCATTAGTAACAGTAAATATCTTTTTAAAAAAAATGTGGGCACAAAAACATTATTTGTTTAAGGGAATCATATCACCATGATTTTAGTTCTCACAAAATTTAGCAATCAACTACTAAACACACAATTTTATTGTATTTATATTCAGAACTACAAGTGAATAGCTTTCTTAAACTAAATTAAATTTTTTTTACAACAGTTGAGGAGTGTCAAATATACACAATGATAACTACAATAAGAATCAAACTTACACTGATGCTTTTTAGACTGAATAAGACACAATGCCTGAATTTTCCAGCCAGTAAAAATGGATGGTGCTCACATAGTTTCCAGTTTCAGTCTGCGTGTACTCTAGACTGTTTGTTGTGTGGGATTAAGGGCAAACAAGGTTATATAAATGCTTTTTTTTTTTTTTTGGAAATATGCCTTACGGTATATTGCTTAATTATAGTTCAAATGAGGGGCTGCAAGGTGGTGCAGTTGGAAGCACTGTTGCCTCGCAGCAAGAAGGTCGCTGGCTCGCGATCTTTCTGCGAGTTCTCCCTGTGCAGCGTGGGTTCTCTCCAGGTTCTTTGGCTTCCTCCCACAAGTCCAAATCAGTGATTCTAAATTGTCCATAGGTGTGAATGTGAGTGTGCTTGGTTGTCTGTCTCTAAGTGTAGCCCTGTGATAGACTGGTGACCTGTCCAGGGTGTCCCCTGCCTTCACCCTAAGTCGGCTGGGATAGGCTCCAGTCCCCCCGCGACCCTAATGAGGATTAAGCGGTGTATAGATAATGGATGGATAGTTCAAATGTTGCCACTGTGTCTGGCAATGGTTAAAACATACCAACAGAGGGCAGGAGTCAACAAATTAATGGCAATGATTTATTATTCTCTTAAGTAAATCCACCAGTAGATGTAAAACTATTGCAGGTCAGTCTTGTGTAAGATTTTATAAGCATTGTATTATTGGGATCAGGGAGATAGATTAGGGTGTTTTGTTTTGACCTTGTAGGACAACACTGAGGAAAAACCCAGCCAAGTCTGCTTTCTTGCCATGCTATTGTAGTCATTCTCTTTAATTTCCCTTTTCTAAGTGGTTTGTTGTTGTTATACCCCAGCATGGTCAAGGACAAATATGAGAACACTAAATGTGGACTTTTTAATGCAAAATCTTACTATCCTTCTATTGTTGTTGAGGAACAGGAAACCCTGACGCTCTCACCTGTTCACACAGTTACCTCTGGTACAGACTGGCCAGTGAGGTAAATGTAAAGGTTGTCGCTGAAGACAGATTTTCTTGACAATTTGACAATCTTTAAAGCCAGTGATGTGGAGTCAGTTTGAAACTAACAATATTAGTGTCACATTACTGAGTAAGGAAAATGAAATAAACTAAAGAGTGATTTAGCCGTCAGTCCATTTGTGTAAAGACAGAATGAAACAATGAAAAATGATAGTAACAATTCATGAAGGACAATAAACATTGTCAGAACTGTCAGCAAACTGTTTCATAAAACATCTAATGCAGAAGAATAACCTTGGACGTCATATCCCATATTCTTGACAAATTACAAAGCATGTGGGACATGCTGGGCTAGTGCTAAACAAGTCATACTGCCTACTCAACCTACAGGCAGGATTTCTGTGGTAGGAACAAAATAAAGCCGTAATTATACATTTAACCATGCCATTGAATCTGGTATGAGACTTCTGTTTAACGCTACCTGTAATCCAAATAATTATTGTCAGAAGTTATCCTCGGATTTCTGGAACAGATATTCTAGAGCACAAGTTTTACTGAAAACATTTTGGCAGAGCACCAGTAGCTGTCAATCAGCCATCAAAAGCCAGGAGAGTTTGCATCAGAGGCCAGTCAGACACTGTGGGAGTTTCACCAACCCTAACATATGCTGAGTAAAAATCCTGCAGTTGCATTTGGAATGGTTTCATCCTTTCACAGTACAAACCCTCGCAAGTCATGCAGTATACACCATTTAAAGATACCCAGGAGCCACGGCCACCCCATGCATTGAAATACATATAAAATATACAGAAACAGAGGCTTCAGATGTTTCAATATGTGCCCACATGCTGCCACCAGTGTAGCTGCACTTTACAGGAATTGAAAGCTGTAAGTCTGCAATGACATGAATGAATTTACATTGACAAAAGTCTGTATGGAACCTAGAATAAAGTTTAATTGATTAACTTAGGCAGATTTTGCAGAAAAAAAAAGTGTACTACAACATTATTTGCACCTGTGTCTAGAAGGAAAAAGGTTAAAGCTCTCCTCAAGATGCTATAGACTGAATATTAGCTATTATGCAATTGAACCTCATAGTAACCGTTTCATTTAAAATGCAGTGTGCTGGAATATGCAGTCAGTATAACACTTACTGCTCAAGTACTGTTTATCATGCTAATCTGCAAACCTTGAAACTATTTTAACATAGTGATTACAAGCTGTTTATCTCACTTGAGTATCAACCAGTAATGCAGGTTGGCTTGATCAGAAGAAAATCATATCATAACTATTAGGATTTGCAAAAACCCAATTTTATTGTGGTTTCTACTTAAAGCCGCACCAACACACATTGCTGTATGTAGAAGCGATGGGCTACATGTCCAGCAGACACAGACCATCTACTGTGAGAATGATGTTTACTGCAAATGATTCTACTTTCCTCATTAGATAGTTGCTAACTTTTCAATATGTACTGCAATTATATGTCATTTCCTTCCAAGATTCCATAAAATCTGCCTTTCATTCATCCATTCACATGCATATATAGCAGCAAGCTAACATTCAAGGCATTACCCTGATCAATAGGGGGGCAGAGTCTTACTCAAGGACACTTTAACAAGTGGTGAGAAGGAGATGCAGACTGAGCCACTCACCCTGTGATTACAGGACAGTTGTAATAGAATATCTGTGGTTGGAATTGGAACAGTGATGTGTGGGGAAAATGTAAAACAATCAGCTAAAAGGGGTTACAAAGCTTCGTAGAGCTGAAGAGTTCTGAGTAAACCGTCCATGACATTTGCTTTAAAAAGGTTTCCACATTACCCAAGGCTTTTGAATCCAGTTTTAATTGGCTGATTCACAGCCTGACTTCAGTTTAGCACCATAAAGCAAAGTTGCTTTATATGTGTCACATGTATGATGGCAAAGTAATATCAAAAATGTAGGATTTTTTTAGTCTCTGAGAATATTTCTGCCATGAAGACATCCTAGCCTTTGAGAAATTGTTGTATGAATTGAAGTCCTTTCGTTGTTCTGCATGCGCTGTGCATCTGAGTGAGAGCAGCATTCAAGGCGCTGTTTCTTTAAAGTTCAGTCAATTTGTTTTCCCTCTAACCACCACAGCACCTCCTATAACACTTCTGTAATCTTCACAGAAGAGAAAAGGGGCTGCTGATCAACCAGGGATCAACATGTTCACAATCTGAAATCTTACAAATTATCTTCAAATTTTGCACATATACACAGAAACTCATCCTTCTGTAGCTTTCACCCAGAGTGATTGCAGCACTATCTTCTTTTGTCCACAAAAATCCTGCCACTCCAACAGCTGTGTGTGCGCGTGTGTTCATGCATGCATGTGTGTGTGTGTGTGTGCGCGTGTGTGTGTGCGTGTGGTGGGGGATAAAATGAACAAAATATAAATGATGAAGTCAAAACACCAGTCAAGCCTTAGCCCTTCCCCTTTATTTATTGTACAAATATATCAGGGAGACAGAGACAGAGCTTGTCTGATGCTGGGCCTCCGCTGACCTGTAGTCACAGCACACTTGCAAAACAAAATTGTGCCAGAGACAAACAGTAGATAGGCCATATTTCTTAGCCCCTGTGACAGAGGGCCCAGCTCAGTGGGGGCCCCCCCATGCTCCAGTTCATCTGGTTTATTTTGTGGTCAGTGCTTCCTAATAGCCAGAAGAGCAGATATAGGCTAAGCGAGGACCTTGCTGTGACTCAGAGAGGTCAGGGGTGAAACATCTTGATAGATAGAACCTATCTCCCTGCATTATGCATTCTCTGCTGAGCAAACAATCTGCTGGTAGAGATGTGCTGTGCTTAGCTTAATGAGCTTTGCATTGAGCTGTTATAAAGTTCTTGCATATACCCACAGTTACTATCAAAGCATTTAAAAAGTAAAAACTGAGCAATGACAGATAACTGATGGGACATTTTCAAGGTGTATTTTCATACACTTAAAATTATGCTATCTCAACATCTTAACCACAGTACTAGCCCAAAGATTCTCACCAGCATCTTATTTCCATTATTTAAAAAAAAAACCTTTCAGATTAAACTCTCAGGGTAAATATAGCCTCACTATATGTAACTAGCACCTATGTTTATTGTCACTCTCCACCCTCTGGTTTCCTTGTTAGGATATAGGGCTGCACAGGTAAAGAAGACAGGAAAATAGCAAGCTTAGCCTTCTTGTATGCTAAAAGAATGATTTTGCTAAACTGGACAATACACAAGCCAAAATGTTTTACAACAGAAACATGGTTACTTGAATTATCCAATCTTGTTGGTGAGGAAGGTTTATCTGATATGATCAGTGATACAACCTGTTGAATTAGGACCAATTTTGGAAATGCTGTTTAACATTTTTTTTTTTAGCTTTTTAGCTTGGCATATTTTTACTTTTTTTGCACCTATTGTCGTTTTTGTAATTGTCACAGTTGTGTGTCTATTTGGTTTCTTTTCTGTATGTCGATGTTAAATACAAAAATATACATTAAAAAAGAACAACTTATTGCCACTTACTTTACATAGCAAGCCAAAGGCACAAGTATACTATACTGCCACAGAGGGCCTCACAGCCCATCAAAATAACGAAAAACAACAAAAATACGTTGAATTCATTCATTTTTAACCACATAAAAACTGGACATCTATCTGTCTTTCTGAACAAATACGCAATCTGTTTATATGGGCGAAATTTCAATGGGATTATGGTATCCTTCAGATCTTTATCATGTCATATCAAGTTTTGTAGAAAACCCAGTCCTAGCAATGGGGCCCATTCCTCTCAATGCCCCCAGGTCACCACTAGAGGGTGCCATACTCAGCAACGTTCCAATTATGGCAATTTTTCACCTTTAATTTCAACATAAAGGCATGTTGCACAGAAATACCTCTTGCCAGAAAACCCTGCGGAGGCCAGCATAAATTACTTTGCACCCTGACAGATGTATATACCTTCATCTTGAAGGGTGTAAATGTCTAAAGGGTAACTTTTAAACACTTTCGTTCTCTGTATGAACAAACATTTGCCTGTCTCGATATTTTAAACCCTTTAAAACTCTTATCCCATCTTAATGATGAGATGCATTGGAGTAAAGGGTTTAACAAACTAGATTTGATTCTTACAAGATCACCATCAATTCAAATATTTCCTCACTGCCACGCTGACTGCCAAACAAGCAACTTGACTAGAAGCATGGAATAGTGTAGGTTAGGTTTTCCAGTGGATATATGTTGGTATGACCGCTTGCTTAGTGATTTCTAACTGCTGACACTTTTCAATGTGTTCTTGCAATAATGATTACAGGAGTGAATTCAAGCTTTCTAAGCTCAAATAGAAGTTTTATGGATTTTTTCATGGGGTCATTGATGTCAAGGTTTGCATGTGTAAGATGTGATTAAGGCATTTTAGAGAAGGGTTATATTTCTAATGAGACTTTGTCTTTTGACTTATAGGACTATAGCTTTAAAAAATTATTAAGCGCAACAGTCCTTCATATGCTGTTCTAGTAGAATTACAGGAAAACTAAATGATCATTAATAAGAACCCACCTCCCCAAGGACAGTCAGTGGTCCAGAAAATGCTGACAAGAGTGATCTTTCCAAGATGTAGAGGATGAAGCACCAACACTTCACTCTAGAGACTGAGCTCAGCTATCAGCCCAGAAAGTAACAGTAAAGACAATGAATGAATGTGAGAGTTGTGTGCTAACTGCTGTCATCATTGTGTTTTTTCCTGTCTTTAAAATCTGCGTGGTGGCCTAATAGTTAAGGGCCCTCAGCTTTGTTCGTGTTTCCACATAGTGACCCTCAGCAGCCTGATGGATCCTCAGCAGCGACCCACTGCTTCCTGTCTCAGCTAACAATAGGCATTTTGATTTTTCATCGCGCTTAGCAAGCAAAATGCCCTGCCACATTCAATGATTATTAATGTCAATGTATTTCATTTTGCTGAAACATGCTGGGACTACACTTCAACGGGTGGGGATAAATATAGAGATGTACAGAAAGAAACAATCTACATTGTTTCAATAGCTAGTGTTTAAAAAAACGAAACAAAAATGTCCTGTATCTATATTTGTCTATGTAAATATGCACCACATACTTCTGTTAGCGCTATAATACCAACACTAACGACGACGACAACAACAGTAATAATAATACTACACGTAATAATAATGATTACCCGTTACTTTATTATTGTTATTATTATTATTATTATTATTATTATTAGCTTGAAATGTGTATGCTATCCAACTGATATAATAGAACTTTCCCGATGTGACCTTATTGCAACTATCTGCATTCAGTGATTTGTGGCCAGTCACTGCAAAAGATATAATGAGCAAATTTATCTTTTTGGAAATCTTCTATTGTTTCCTGGATGATTAGTTTAAATTTTATATATATATGTAGAATTTTTTAAAATGACCACGACGGTTGTGGCGTGTGCCTGCTCTGTGGGCTCTGCGCTCCTGTCCAGGCATTTTCCTCAGAGGAGGCAGCCTGCATCCGTCACGTGACTCGGCGTCCACCAATAGCAGCAGGGCAGGCTAACTTTGGCGATAATGGGAGCGCAGTAAAGCGCGAGCGGACCGAAGGAGTTTCACTCTGAGCTCTTCAATGGTCATCATCACACACGTACTGACCCCTCTGGCTCCTAAAGCAGCCCATCTATAGACAGCCTCCATCCGGATTTGTATTGCCCTCTCCCCCCCCCTCTTTTTTTTTTTTATTTCGTTCTCTGCAGCTCATGCAAGACTGCAGCAACATCTACATTCAGGTCCTAATTATTAGACAATCATCACTGACTGCCTGCTGTCTGCTGTTCAAATGTTGGGGGACAAGGCTCACGGTAAGTCTCTCTACTTTTCTACTGGCTCTATTTTCACAGCCTACCCGACCTTGATAAATAGGCCTAGGGTTGTTATTTCTTGCTTTCCGTGTCAAGAAACCAATTTCAACCCAGTACAATGTAGAAATTACCAACACAAATGCTTAGCCTGATGGTAGGAACCCACAGCGACCCGAAGATCCAGTTCACGCCGGGATCACTAACCTGTTGTTTAATGACTAAAATGAATAATTAGAGCAAACGCATCCTGGCTCCTTGTAATTAACTGAACCAACAAACCAAAGTAGAAAATGAGGTCTATTTCAAAAATGTAGTGACAAAAGTTGTGAAGATTTAGTGATAAAAAAAATAAAACAAAAACGACTTTCTAAGTATATAACCGATTATTAGCCTAGAAATCATGCCTGCTTCAGTGGAATCTCTTAAAATCATAATAATGCGTAAGTATGACAATATAATGGGTAAAATGTTAATTTATTATTATTATTATTATTATTATTATTATTATTATTATTATTAATAATAATAATAATAATTAAAAAAATAACACTCTTTAATCTTTTAACAACCCCGCGAGACCCCTTGTAGCGCTCGTGCCCCCGGAGCCTTTAAGCGGGCGCGTGAAGTCGGTGTTTTGCGGCCTGCACAGCCGCCGCTTTTACACATTTATGTTATTCAGTTCACTTCAGTTTATTTCGATACAACTTTGTATTCGTTTCATGGCGTGTTGTCGGCTGGGAGAAGATTTTCATTCTCACTCACCAAACATGTACAATTAGGCTGCAATATGTTGGAGCGCTCTGTCGACGGGCCACAGAACTGAACCGAGCTGAGCTATAAGCTGCACGATAAGGATTTACTAATGTAAGATGTTTTTTTTTCCATTTCATTTAATAGTCTAGGCCAATAGCCGTACCATTGAACAAATCATCTATTCTATGCTCTCTAATAATTCAGTCGTAATTTATTTGTCACCTGTCAGCAGGTGTGTGTGGAGCTACGAGCAGCAAACATCCAGTTAGATGCAAGCTGCTCTAAGAATCTAAATGCGGCGGATCGAGCGCAGATTGAATTCCTTTTAGCCATATTTGAAAGAAGAATGAGTTGTGTGCCGTTAGTTTAAGCAATGTAGGCCTAATACAGGGAGGACAGAGAAACACACCGTCAATATTTGTTTTTACTTCTAATATCCTTTATATTGTAGAACTGTCTATGACATATTCTACGAGACTTTATCGGTGCAAATGGCGCAACGTAGAGGCGACACAGCGCCAGATTTTAGTCGAAACTTGGCTGCGCAAATGTTTCAGATCCTACAGTTGAAAAAGACGGATTTAAAAATATTTTTTAAGTAGCTGAGGCCAAGGCTCAGACACATGTCACAGTGCACATAATGACTCATGTCGGCAGAACAAAATTGCCCAATTTAGATTAACAGTCTTTTTAAGATTTATTGTTGTTTACTTTGTGTATAGAATTTATAATTGTTCAGAACATGCGTGAATGAAAGAAATTATTAAAGAAAAACGTTTTTTTTTTTTTGCCTTTGTTAATTTCTATGTCAAATTACTAATTTTTCAGAGACAAAGCTGCGTTAATATGACGCTCAATTAAATGAAATGTAATTTAATCTACAAAATAAATGAAGATCAGTAAACAAAATCATTGTATATACTGGAGAATTGTGTTTGCTGTGGCTATTTCTCTGATTCAAAAAAAAAAAAGAAAGAGATTTGTATGTTTAAAAAACAAAGAAAAAGAAAAAAAAAGAAATCAAGACAAATTGTCCACTTAGTGCGCAATTGGCTGTGTTTGTGCCAGGTGTCACTTTGAAGGTTATGGAGTACACATATGACGATGACCTGGAAGAGCTGTGTCCTGTGTGTGGAGACAAAGTGTCTGGATACCACTACGGTCTGCTCACCTGCGAGAGCTGCAAGGTAACCGCGACGCTTCTTCCACACATACATGGCGGCACTGCCTTGTTTTATTTTTTATTTTTCACTGAACCTTAAACCAATAGAATTAACTATTAGATTGCACATGATCCAAAACACCGAAACCTCTTGTTTTTGTCCGACATCATGAATTATCACATGAACCTGTTTAAATTGAATTTCACTCGGATTGATTCAAACATTGTGGCATTTAAAGAGATTTGTCGTTGTTTTAAATGTATGGTATCTCTTTTTCTTTAGCAAATAGGATAAAAAAAACAAAACATCTTCATTAAATTTACTCAACATTCCGAAGACAGGGCGCTTTTGATATATGCCACAATAATAATGCAATACAATCTGACTTTTTATTTCGACGGCGCGTCTTTAAAAGTTAAACAGCATTTAGACTGTTTTTATCCCGCTGTCCGATTCTAATATATCGTCTGTATTAAGGGCTTCTTCAAGAGGACAGTCCAGAACAACAAGAGGTACACATGTGCAGAAAACCAGGAGTGTAAAATAGACAAGACCCAGAGGAAGCGATGTCCTTTCTGTCGCTTCCAAAAATGCCTCAACGTTGGGATGCGGCTAGAAGGTAAAGTTGAAAACACACAGCCCGATATTTGGTCGGGTTTTTTGTCCTTTCTGCGTCTGCTACTACTACTACTATTACTACTATTACTGATGATAATAATAATTATAATAAAATAATAATCATTTTATTTATGCTATTATTTTTTCTGGATAAAAATATATTTTTTTAAATATTCGTTTACATGGTTATCTTACAAATGTTGTATTCTTATTTTTTTTATACTATAATTCTAACAATTCTAATAATGTAACTTGTAACATTTATTTGTGTGTATTTATTTTCTAAATAATGTAACTTTTTCTTTGTTTATCTGTTTTAAGAACTCTTTTCATATTTCTGTATTGTGGGTTGGTGGCTGTCATGTTGTGGGGATTAATTCCCAGAAAGCAATGCAAAGAAAAGCACCTGCTTCCGTAGCAGAAAAAAAAGGACACATTCTTGACTTACTGATAAAACCCCAGAGACTCCCCAGGGAAGAAGGAGTAGAACTGCACAGACTCTAGGGAATCTTCTCAGCCCTAAAAAGGAAAGCAAAAATGACCAACATGTCCGTTATTTATTCTGTGCAAATAGCTGAGGATACAGCTGAAATTAGAGTTTGGATTTTACTCTCTGTTGGAGTTCAGTGCTTACCAAGGAGCTATGCAAACAGAATTGGTAGTTCAGGAGAATTTAGTAAAAATCAAGTGTTTCATCTGTAAATGTGTTTTTCACCTCTTGTCTCTTGTGTGACAGCGGTGCGTGCAGATCGCATGCGTGGGGGGAGGAATAAATTTGGCCCCATGTACAAGAGAGACAGGGCCTTGAAGCAGCAGAAGAAGGCTTTGATACGATCCAATGGGTTCAAGCTGGAGAGTGCAGTCCCTCCACCGGCCTCCCCTCTGCAGACTGACTACAGCTTCACTGGCACTCTGCACACCCTGCCCACCATCTCTAAAAGTTTGCTCCCCTCCACCCCAAGCTCCATCACCCCCACAGACTACGAGGCCAACCTCTATGGACCCCCATCCTTGGGCATGGCCATGCAGTCTCATGTGCCCCTCACCACCCAGTATCAGTACACAGCCTTTCCTGGCAGGGCAATTAAAGCAGAGTGCCCCGACTACACCAGCTCTCCTGAGTCTTTGACAGGATACCCTTACCCAGACATGTACCCCTCAGCCTCACCACAACCACCCAGCTTACCACCACTGGTGCTGGAGCTGCTGCGCTGCGATCCAGATGAGCTGGTGGTGCAGAACAAGATCGTCACCCATCTGCAGCAGGAGCAGAGTGGCCGGGGCCGGCTGGACAAGCCCAGCACCTTCAGCCTCATGTGTCGCATGGCTGACCAGACTCTCTTCTCCATAGTTGAGTGGGCTCGGAGCTGCATCTTCTTCAAGGAACTGAGGGTAAGTACCATGCTCTTCATCATGTGTTCACACCTGCAGACATACACACATTTCCAAATGGTGGAGAATCTGAAAGCTGCATTTTTAATTGAAAAACTCGTAAAATGATCCCAGTCAGTCTTTGTTCCTTTAACTCTGATTTATAAATAGTCCACACTGTCCATGTATTTTTGTATTATGTCCTTAAACCTGACATTCCTATATTAAGGGAATTTGGTGGCATTGAAACTAAGTTTTCCTCTTGTCAAATATGAATGAAACTGGTGCCACACTCCATACCTGAATTCCCATGTGTGCACCAGCAGGCAGCTGGGCTTCTATTTAAAATAATTATCAATAGTCACTCAATACATATCAATAAAATACTGCATGGAAAGATGAGGGTTAATTTAAGCTGAACTGTAGCTCTGCAAAGATGTAAAATAATCCACTGTCCTTTTACAGCATTATTTTTGTTTGTTTAATTTATGAAATATTTTCTTCAACTTTTTGAATTTAACACTCAATTTATCTGCCCACCTTTTATGTATTCACAAACCAAAAGTCCACTTTGAAAACACACACACACACACACCCACACCCACACACACACACACACACACACACACACATGTGCATGCTTAACACAACTTATAACAGTTTGTCAATTTCAAAGGTGGTAAAAGGATAGTCATGTGTCAATGGCAACAGCTGTTATTTCCTATTGTAAAAGTTAAAAAAGTTGATCATGCTAATACTTAAAAGCTTTTGACGAGGAAAAGTTATCCTGTTCTTTCTTTAGTCCTGTTTTTCTACTTATTTTTCTAAAAAATGTTAATAGCACTAAAAATAACAAGAGCATAGTTACATAACACTTGCTTAGCTGAAAAGGAATAAGATTAAGCGTTTGTTTTTAAGATGAAGTGGCTTGTTTTAGGTCTGTATCAATACAGTTTCAATGTTTATCTGCCATTTCAGGGAGACAAATACATGAATACGTTCAGATTTTATGAAGTTGACTCGTACATCTTCAACTGATGTAGAAATTCCAGTCAGGAGCAGTTGGTGACAGCTTTTAGGATGTTCTGAAAATCACCTGGTAGTGATTACGAATTTGTTAAAGGCAATTTTTATCAGTTTTATATTGGATTTTATTCACCTGTCAATTATTCCATTAATGTTTACAATGAGGCAGGCTTCACTTGCCTTGCATCATAGGAATGACTAGAAGGTAGGAAAAAAATCAGGTCTGCTTGATCTTTAATGTCTAAAACGTGCACAATATTAGAATAGCTCATATCTACTCCAGTGACTTTGCTCTGGAGGAATAGAATCAGCAGATATTAAACTGTGTGAAAATATTGTGTCACTTGTTTTTACATCGTACTGCATCAGAAGCATAAGCATGTTTCATCTTCACTATGTTCAGTGATATTTATTAGAAATGAACAGAAAGAGATGTTTGAGCTTTTTTCCCTTATTCTCTGTTTTTCCTCGGTGCTGAATAGTAGCTGATCAGACCACACACACACACACACACACACACACACACACACACACACACACACACACACACGCAAGCACCTTTAGAGGATGATGATTGGACAAATGCATCACTGTCCCAATTCATCATCTCTAATACTTTGTCTTTGTGAGCTGTGCCACAGACACAGTTCAGAAGATGTAGTAGTCCAGTCAAATTAAAATCAATACAGTTGTTGTGGGTAACTCTACTGCTGCTGACAATATGGCTGAATACACCTACTGCTTGAAGTGAAAATGGACGATTATAATTCTTTCCTGACAAGTCAGGCTGGAAACACAACAATAAAGAAAATATTCCTATCTTATGTGAGTCATGATATAATCTGTCTGTAATGATAAACAGACATCTGTCAACAAGCCACGGTCAAACTCATTCAACCAATTAAACAGTTTACCAAGCAACAAAAGGTTGATTCTGGCCTTGGTGAGATTTGGTGAGATTCCTTGGTGTCTTTTCATCAAGTGCATTTTATTTACTCAGGTACAGTCATAGCAATTCTACTTCTCTCCTGCTTCACACACAGTCACTTGTTGATACTTACACCTATGATTGCAGCAGACTTGGACATCCATTGGACTTGGAGCTGTGCAGTCTTCAACTGCAAGTCATTAGGTTAATTTACATACTTAGAATAACCTTATAATCATATTTAGGCAGAGCTGGAAAACTTATCACTATTCTCAAATTTCCTTTTCCTTCATGTGAAAAGCTTTGGCTGGTGACTTCATGTTTGGATTCACTGCTTAGACCAAAACAGCAGCAGTGTGAATAAAGTAAACCAGATGTGTCTATACAAACTACCAGCCCTATATTGACAGAATTCAGGCATACTTCATGCAGCCACATTAAGGTGCTGGTTCATCTAAAATTACATTTGCTGCTTAAAAAATACTTTGCTTGCCTAGGACAGGGCAATATTGCTGATGTTCAGCACTAATTATGGCAAGTATGGACCATCAGAAATTACAACAGATTAAAACAAAAACAACCCAAATTAATTCACACTGCAGTAAAGACAGCAGCCATAATGTCTTTTAACATTACTCTAAAAATGATGTGGTCACACACACACACACCACTAAGACATGAGGTCATCTAATGCTACAATTAAGAATTAGAACCATGAGTGAATTCTAGAATTTTGTAATGTTTTGTTGAATAAATAGAACTTAGACATTATTTTACAATATCCTGCTTGATATTCGACTGTGCTCAGTGTCCAAATACCAAGTAATAAGTGTGAAAGGGATTAAACATGATAATTAAATTCTTGGTTTCTGAGAACATCCAGAAGCATGAGTCTCGTTTGTTGTTACTTTTGTACCTTTCTTGTCTCAGAAACAAAGATCACATTGTGGTCATGACGAGATTTGTTGCGTCTTCTCACTTTAACACAACAAGGTATCTTTATACTGCCTGTGTAAGACAAATACTGATACAGGAGAGAGGCACAGAGGCTGCCCAGCTTTCATTTTCAAGAAATTGGTAAAGAAAGATGTACAGTAAATTGTAGTAACACATTATGATTAAATACAATACAAATTCTTTATCTACATAAAAGTAGATAAAGAATTTGGCAAAATTCTAATTCTTTATCGACATAAAAGTATATAATTAACTTGCAGCCAAAATGTGCTTTTTATATTTACCGCAGTAATTTTACCTTTTCTGTCCTAAACACCTACTGCGTCCCATGGCCTCTGTAGGCATGTGAAAAACACCCATGCACAAGAATGATGCACAATGCACATGCAAACAAATGATTTAAAAAATGATGCCTTTGTTTTCTAGTTACTACATTGTTGAAAGATTACTGAATTGCAATGCTGCGACAAGTGAACTCTTGATACATGGTGTGATAGATCAACCCTCTCTCTATAAAATGATGCTTATGCTCAGGAGGGAACAGAACTACCTCTATAATTATGCACAGTGGTGTTACAGTTTTCATAGACTGAATGATTCGTCATGCCCTCTGAGTTATTTGTTGCACTTTGGTACAACAATGAAATGTCTCTTTTTAGCTGCTAGAGAATAAACAACAGTAATTAAAATTTAGGTTCACTTCTTTGGAGAGATATAAAATGTAATGTTTTTTTCTATTTGAATAAATGGCTTGTAGCAATTAAATTAATCCCCTGACAGGAAAGTGTTAGCAGATAGTGACAGCATGCCAAATTGTAAAAAAGGGGATACCTGGACTTTCCCCCTTTTTACCTTTTTTTTTTTTTTTCTTTTAAGTGACAGTTTCTGTACAATGAAACCACAACTGTCCTACTACCACAGCTGTGCAGACTTATTTTGCCTCCTCAGTCTCCTTTTATACACATTTTATGTCTTTCTGTTGACAGTCAGAGCATTTCTATATACTGTGGACAGCCAGCATGGACAGTGAGAACAAAGCTGTGCATATTTTGCCGAGAAAGCCTCTTGCTGAAAGAGCTGTTTCCCTGGACTGGATAATTACATTCCATGCAGATGATAACGGGGGAATGTCAACTCTCCACTACAGCTCTGCTCTGGGCTTGCCTACATTGTTATTAATTTGTTTGCCGAATGGAAGCTATTGATTGCTGCATTTCCCCAGACATGGCCTTTGTCATATCTTGTGTATGACTTTCCAACCTGTTGAACATGGGAATTATTGCTGAGGTGCACACAATGAACACTGTAAACACGAGAGATGGACAATTTAAAATAACATGCCCGAGGAGGGGTTTGCTGGATGTAATATATCTATTCTAAATCAACAAACTACTGGGGATTAGAACAAACCTACTCTTTTTATAATAGGCCAAAGGTAAAACTTACTAAATACTGGTTATTATAGTAAGGATGTGGACTGGCTAAAGACAAACTGTTTTTTGAATTAATTAAGCATCATTTTTGCATGTTACATCTTATATTCTTGACACTGAGCCTGACAAGTTTGTTTTAAGCCATCCGTGTGTTGGCTAATCTGTCTGTGGTTTGTCCCTCGGCTGCCAGATAATGTGCTGTGTAGTTGTGCATTAGTCATTAGCAGCTATGGCTATGCACAGAGTTTCTGTCTCCAAACGTTGCTTCTGTATATATAACCAAAGGATCGATCTGTCTCTACTGATTTCTGATACTCGAAGCCTCATTCCAGCAACTGAACCTTACACTCAAAATATTTTACACAGCTACACAGTTAGAAAGGACACCTTTTTTATTGCATGGTTTAATCATTGGTACAACACTCTCTGCAACTTACCTAAAATTAGAAAGAACTGAGTGGATTGGAGTGTATGAAGACATCTGATACTGTATCACCAAACACAGGCAATATCCAGTTATTTGTGGTTTTGTTGCAGGCAGGGTTGTTGCTTTGTTTTTACAAGATTAGATTTTTAAATGTTGAAACTAATGTATCTTTGCGCCAAAGTCAATATCTTATAAGAACTGTCTGTGACATCACTCTTGTCAAATTGTAGCAGCTATCGAGGAAGATAGTAGATTGGAAGTGTCAGTCACTTCCTGAACAAGAAAAACAAACAAACAAACAAAAAAGATGTCATCATCTGGCCAGGTGAATAGAAGATGTTTTTACAGGTTCTCAAAAAATCCACAATGACAGTAAAAAATATTGTGACAGATTTTTTCTTTTTTTGCAAAATTGTACAAATAAATCAATAAATAAATATTTCATATATTTTAAATTTTAATATGTGGCAGTAATGGTTGACTTTTAAGCCTCTAATAGTGTTGATTGAGATGTATCAGGAAATTTGGGGATAGAACAATAATGTGCTGTTAAAAGCTGTTAACAGGTTTTCTGGTTTTAAAGGGCAACATGGCCGAAATACATACCTGTGAACACAAGAAACGTAAAACAAAAAAATTAAATGAGTAACATTACTGGTTGGTGGATTTTATTATTCTCTACTTTCATCAAAATTCTATCAGCTGCTGACACATTTGCATTATAATATACAACTCAGCATATACAGTCTGTCAAACATTCACAGACAAGACTGTGGAAATGCTTATTCTGCTGGTTGGGACAAACATACAGTTTGCTTGCATTTCATTTCTCAGAATGCAGCTCTCCCAGGTAAAATCTGACATGTGACAGGTATATAACCTGATGTATCAGTTTCAATCCATTTCTAAACTGGATTGAAACCTAACATAGAGAGACCGAAACATCCATGAGGCAGATGAAATACAACCCTTCTCCCCACATTCAGCATGTTTGAGGATTTTTTTCAGAGCAATTTTTTGGCTGTAGCTGAGTGTCCAACTCCTCTTGGAGAGGAAGCACAGGAGGTCACAGAGACCTCTTGCTTCCTTAACCCCTTCCTTTATCAATGCACACTCAGACCCCCACCACTGCACCAGTCCAGATGAGTGTGTGGCCAGCAAGATTGGACCCTCTCTTCTGCAAGTGATATATAGTTTCCTTTAGATGAACAGTAATTCTGTCAGCTCCATGTCAGATGAATGTGTGTCTGGGCCTATTAGCAGCTGTGGCGGTAGAATTACTGACCGCCGTGTCCTTCAGTTTACAGACAAAATTGCAACAAGAAGCGGGGGGAGGTGGGGACTCAATCTGAAAACACACACACCCCATTCCCTAGAGCAGAGCAGATGTGACTGGGAAAGGTGGGGGTGCTAGGGAGAGGTGAACGGGTTGAAAGGGTCTCAAGTGATGCTCGTAAATAGGTAACATGGGGAGAGCACAAACAACAAAGACATCAGCACACATACACAAATAACCATCTTTAAATAGCTGTTTTTATCGTCACTTCAGTTTTTCATTTAGCAGTTTTTAACACACACACACACACACACACACACACACACACACACACACACACACACACACACACACACACACACACACACACACACACACATACGTGTATGGCTATGTGAGTTTGTGGAAGAAATTTAGCCAAGTGGGATGCTTTCCCACCAAACAAGACAACACATATTATTTTGAAACAGAACTTAAACATACGATGTGAACAAATATCAATCAGGTTCAGCTTTAAACAACAACGAGAAGGAGCAGAATGCAGAGCACATAGACAGATGAACAGAGTCAACCACAAATTGTTGCTTTGCTTTAAGATAACATCACCGTTTGTCTTTCTTTGTGTAAAGTAATATTTTCTTTATCTGCTTTTCTCCATGCCTGTTTGACTGTGTGTGTTTCCTGAAGGTGGGAGATCAAATGAAGCTGCTCCATAACTGCTGGTCTGAACTTCTGGTCCTGGATCACATTTTCAGACAAGTGCAACATGGAAAGGAAGACAGTATCCTGCTGGTGACTGGCCAGGAGGTAACAACTCCCTCGCACAACTTCCCATCAGCACAATGCAGTCAGCTTCATTCACTCACACTGCTCTGCACTTTCAAATGTGCTTGAAAAGGACTCTTTTCTAAATCTCATATGTATTGTGTTTGCTTGGTCTATCAAAAGGACTAAATTCTAAACCAAATAAATGAGGGATTTTAGAATTTTTAATTTATTTATTTTTTTGTCCAATATACACTCATTTGTAACAGCTGAACGTTAATAACAATGCTGGCGTTTGTTGAAAACAGGTGAAAGCGAAATTCTTTTAAGAATAAGCAGCTCTGTAAGGCAGAGTGATCCACCATGCCTATTCAGTGGTATACACTTAAAGTGAAGATTTAATTTGTTTTAATATGTGCACAAAATCAGCATTTGGCTTGCTAAACTATTGTGGTCAATGAAGAGTGATTGACTTGTATATTTGCTATGATCAAGCAAATTATCAGTTTTAAAGTAAAGTTGCTGAAGCTGTATGTGTGAGGTAAATGTGTTCCTGGGACTGGAATCATTTTTGCCCTTTGCTCCAGTAGCAGGTCATACATAAGTCATATGAGTCATATATGGAACTGTAAAGGAACAGTTTAATGCTTGATTTAAAATTTATTTCATTTTAGGAGGTATTGCAATTGATTTTGAAAAAAACTATAAGTAACTTCCCGTATAATTTATTAATTTAAAATTATTTATCACAAAAAACTAAAACAATTTTGCATCATTTATCATTTGCTTAATTTGTGTTTGTGATTAAATCTTTTTTAATTTTTTAAGTTTCACCTTATTACCACGACAAAAAGTAAAACAAAAGTCTCATTATATTTTCATCATAACAATTAAATCTTAATGTTTTGGATACCTCACTTATGTACAAAATAATCCAAAACAGGCCCAACACTGAACCTCTGGGAACGCCTTTATTGATTGTGAAGTAAATAATGTTTCAACCAAAAAATACACAAAGAAATAAAACATCATATAAATTTTGCTTTAACAGGCTGGGGTTTGACTTTCAAAGGGGTTCACTTGAGAGGACTTGCACCAAAGTCTCATGAATACAGTGGTTGTAGAAAATAACCAGCCATCTTTTATTGCAGGTGGAGCTGTCATCCATTCTGTCCCAAGCTGAGGCAACTCTGTCTAGTTTGGTCCAGAGAGGTCAGGAGCTGGCAGCGAGGCTGCGGGCGTTGCAGGTTGACCGTAGAGAGATTGCCTGTCTGAAATTCCTTCTCCTGTTCAACCCCAGTGAGTCAGTGTTTTATATGTTTGTGCTTTTTCACTGCAATGAGGTGGGAGGTTGAATGAATAAACAAAAACAAAAACAAATAAGCATTGTCAGGCAAAAATTATATTTTAAGAAATTACATTTGACTGCTTAGATCTGACTCCTTGTAGTGTGTTCCATCAGCTGATATCAGGTATGTCAGACTTAAACAGCCAGAAGAGGAACAAAAGTACAAATATTTCATACACCAAGTCTCCTGTTCAAAATACTAGTATTTGAAGTATATCAACAGTGGCCCTTGATTGACCTTAGCTTGTGTGTATAGCGTGTAGATTATGTATTTTCAGAAGAATATCTGATGAATAAATCAATCAGTTTGGTGTGGTTGCATGGCCATACTGATGTTTCCTCACAATTTGAATAGCTACGCTGACATCCTAATGAAAAAATGCCACAATTGTAGATAATCTGCTGTGCCTATTTATCTATAAGATTACAAGTGTTTTCCAAACTGGCCTTTTTCCCTCCAATAAATTCACTTAATTAAATTTCCAGGGTTGACAAAAACCAATATTAACAAAGACATCCCCCTCTATTGTCCACTAATGGCATTCAAAAGAAGCGTAATGGATGGGTCTATCATTTCATAGTAAGACCGACATTCATGTAGCGGCTTGTACAGATGGAGAGAGCATAGATGTGGCTTGCCCAGATTCCCAAGTGTTTGCTGTTTGGCGCTGGCAAAGCGGGGGAACAAAGAGCTTTTGAACAGAGAGAGCACTTGTCATAGGCAGAAAATATTTGCTGTCTTTGCCAGTGGCTTCTTTGCACGCGCTCTTGCTCCCCCTCATCTTCAGAGTCAGGTTTGTCAGGGGTAATTTAATTGCCCTTAAGCAATTTGAAAAGATGATTCAAAACATTGATTCAAAACATTTAATTACTGTGTGAATGGATTCTCCAAGATGGGCTCAGCTGATGCTGAATGCCAGTCCACCGGAGGGCTTGGCTATTGTCTCACATGCACACACACACACACGCACACACACAC
>NW_007578078.1:135177-158696 GCF_000690725.1 Stegastes partitus
GCACGCACACTTACAGCCACCCACACACAATCACCTTTTTTTAATACAGCATACAGTATATGAAGCTCAGTAGGTAGCATTTATACCATAAAGGACTGCTGTATGGCTTTCTAGCACCTTCATACTGATTAATTTCCTCTGACGTTTTGAAATACAATATTAATTTTTATTTACATTACACAAAAAATACTGACCTACTAAAGTAAACTGAGCGACTGCTTCTTCATGAAAACAACTTCATTTTGATACTAAACATTATCTTTGAGCATCTTGATCATAACTAGTTTTCATCCAAGTGTGAAAATGTAAAAGAAAAACAAAGCAAAGGCTGATCCTGTATTAAGGTCCACTTTGTGGTGCATCTCATGGTCCTGACTGATGCATGGAGTTTGTTCAGAATTTGGAAATGGTTTTCAGAATCTGACCTAACTATAGCACTTAAGATGTGCTTGAAAGTTCAAACAAAAGCAACAGTAGAATTTAAAGTTCACTGGGTCTGACCGATGTCTGGATGCACACCGTTGACTGTATTGAATCCCTCAACAGCCACTCCCTGAACTCTACCAACAGTCTGCAGATTCATATTTCCTCTCATTATCTCATGACCTATGTTCCTCCTCTATGTCTGTGTGCAGATGTAAAGCTGCTGGAGAACCAGGCATTTGTGGAGGGCGTCCAGGAGCAGGTGAATGGTGCTCTGCTGGAGTACACCCTGTCCACCTACTCTCAGTTCCAGGAGAAATTCAGCCAGCTTGTGGTGCGACTGCCGGAACTGCGAGCCCTGAGCACGCAGGCTGAAGACTACCTGTGCTACATGCATCTGAGTGGGGAAGTGCCATGCAACAACCTGTTGATCGAGATGCTGCATGCTAAGAGAGCATGTGTGTGAGGAATGCACACAGGATGCTCCGCAGCCATGTGTTATTTGTCTAGGTGAGACTATGTGTGTGGATGTGAAAGTGTGAGTGAGACGGAAAAATCAAATGAAGATAGACAGGTTCACACTAGGCCGTCTCTGTGTGGGCTTTGTTAGAGTTTGAAATGATTAAACTCAATCTGTACTCAAAGTAGTTTTGAGATTTTGAATGTCAGTGTTTTCATATCCTGCAAAACTACATTAATGTGACCTTTATAAACTGGATTTTCTACCCTGTTTTCAAACACCTAAAATTAGATCTGCCTGTAGACTTACATTATATACTTTTTGACCAAATATAACATGAATCCAAAATCCCAGGCAAGATTTTTTACATTTCACAGAGCTGCCCAGCTAACATTTAGACTCCAGCCTGCACCAATACTGAACAGCCATTTAAACATGGCATCCAGATGAATGTCATTTGTAACTACTCGCTTCATTTTGTACTGTTCACACTTAAATATCTGTGGGACATCCCTACAAAACAGTTACCAATGCCACTTTGACACAATTTCTAGTGTGAACTCTGGTGCTGTAGGGGCCTGATGTTGGTGCCACATCACAGGATGGGACTTTTTGCTGGGTAGACCAATGTGCACTTTTTAAAACTGATTTTGTAGTCTCTTTTCAGAATCAAATTGTAGAATTAAAACGAGTCATTTTTGATCCCACTGTGAGACGCAACAATGACCCTAGATTATTAATAATAATATTATTTTTGGATGAAAATGAATTTCAGGAAAACAGAACACAATGTGGTCTTGTCAGACCAGACTCGCACTATTCGTATCATAGCACTTGCTCTTTCTGTGTCCAGCCCTACAGAGAACCTAAATGCGAAAGCTTTATGAGGTTCAGTGAATTTTTGTTTCAATCTATTTAAATGTTAATATATTGATATATCAAAGCCAGACTTGTTAAGAAAACCGCATTCTTAAGCAGTTGCTCTATAAACGCTTTTTAAACCAAGAAAACAGAAAAATGAAAGGGATAGATAGATGGAGGAGAAAGTGAGATGGACACAGACAAAGAAAGCGGGACATGAAAAAGCCAATAAGAAAGAGAAAAACTGTACACTGCAATGTTTAGTCAGTGAAAAAATAAAAAGGAAGGCAGAAATATTACTGTCATGCAAAAGGTAAGGGACAGATGAATGACAAAAACAGCATTTTTCTTTTTTGAAGTAAATATATGTAAAACAAAAGGAAACAACTGTAATGTTTTCCTTCGGTTTTTTCTGAGTCTCTGACACAAGCAGCCAGAAGGAGCATCTGCCCAGATTTGGTTTCACATGTCTTTGTCAAACTTTATTTATTTAATAATAATATACATTTTTAATAATTGATAGTTCAAGAAAATGATGGACCTTCGAAAATGATGGTGCCACGGGCACAATCACATTTATGTCCCTTTTCATCACGCTCTACTGTATGTGGACATCTATACTGACACTGTTTTTTGTAAACAGAGTGAAAATTGTGACTTTTCCTCTGAACAGTATATTCCATAAGGACACCAAAAACAGCAATGTATGAGTTTGTTTCTCAGTACCCTCCTGCTCTCAGCCCAAGCCTGCTGGTTCTGATTAAAGAGATAAATATGCATGCAATTTATTTTCATTCTTTAGTTTTAAACTGAAGCAGCTGCATACTGTGTTTGTGAGGATGATTTTCATCAGTAGATTAATCCATGTTTGGTGCTCTTGTCAGTATTTATGGCAGCAGGAACATGCTCTGTTACGCCTTCAAATAAGAAAGCAGAATGTTTTTTGTCCTGAGTTCAGGCTATTGAAACTCATGATGTTAGATTAAATTCAGGACATCAAGTCAGTTTTGACTTTGTTACTATTTAACCACCATCACAGTATTCTCCTAACTTTGCTGAGGACTGTGAGTTGCCTAAACACAACAATAAAGACATGAATTCATGTTTGAACTGCCACAAGCACATATTTAGAAAAATAAATGAAATATATTGATAGGTTTGCAGATATTTTGTGATTTTGCAAATACATTTATTAAAATACTATTTCTTTGAATATGTATGCTGCAAATTAGAAGCATATGAACGTCATTTTTTCCTTCAATCAGAAACCATATTAATTTCTGCATGGAAGAGGAAATTATGTTTTTTTTTTTTTCCCCATCAATCAGAGGAGTGTGTGGTGAATTAAGCCAACATAGTAATATGTGGTCTACAACAGCCTGTATAGTTGACTCAACCCCCTCCACACTTGTGGGTTTTCTGAGCAATTTTGTGTTGCTGTTTTTCACAGATGTCGTTACGCAGCTCGTGGGCAATGAGGGAATATGTTTGGTCAACAGACCAGCAGAATAGGGAACAATGCACTCAATACCAGTCCTTTATAGCTCACTTTATGAATGAGAGATGAGTGTAAAAATTCAGAGGTATTAAGCCAGGCAAGGTGAGACTGTATCTAATACACATAATAATAATAATTATGCTTCAAACTATTTGATGAATTAACAGGTCAGTGTTTGAGTATGGCTCATTGTAACTCTGCACTGGTAGGAATAAGAACTGAATACATTTTAAACAGGTCAGACAACCAGTGGACAATCATCAGGCCCATTCACAGTATCAGAAACCTGAAGTCTCGGTCAAAACACCACACTGTGTATTTGTAGCATCATCTGTGGCACTTACTGTGTTGAAAAGTAACATTCATGTGTTTAGTCTCTTACTGGTCAGTGACATGTAGTACATTTTTTTTAAAAAGAACACGATTCTCAGAGACGACAGTGGTACTGATCATCACTGTCTCCACGACCGAGTGAAAACAAAGACACCGTCAAAGCAGTGCTTGTTTATTGTGCAGCTCAACTCTCTCACTGTGGTCGTTTCAAATCATTCCTTGTTCGCCATTTCAAGGTGTCGTAGACAATCACTCCGCCTGCCTTAACTCAGTGTCTGCCTGAACACACTCACTCACTCTCACACACACACACGCACACACACACACACACACACATATGCACACATCTTGGTTTTCCAGTTGAGACAGCTGTGTGTTATCACTCTGTACAGTATATTTATGTTGTGAAGTGAATATCTACTGCAAGATGAAGATACATTTCAACACAGAAAAGTTCTCTGCTTTATGTTGAGGTCAAATCGCTACTGTTGTGGAACTGATTTTCTTAATATTGCTTTCTTTGTTTTTTTTCTTGGTTAACTCTTTTATTCCTGTGAGTTGACAGTCTGTCCCGTCTTAAACTAAAGTGCTTTTCTCCCAAAAGAGAGAGTGACTACAACATTTTGTTTTCTTTAAATATACTTTATTGTAATAGCATCAAACAAATAAAATTCAGCAAAATAAAGCTCCACTTGTGCGTCGGCTGTTTTTGCACAATGTTCATCAGCTATAATGATATGATACAGAACTCATACATACAAGGTTCAGTACAGCAGTCATTGTGTTGAGCCTTGTCTCACTGTAGAAACATTCACATGTTCTAAATCATCAAACATTACCTTAAATCCTTAAAGGAATGTCTCTACAATACACAGCAGTTTTACTATGAGATGTGTAATTTTCCCAAAGTCTAACATGTCTTCATTCTTATTATGTACTTGTTATGCTTTACAGAGTGGTTACCTTTCATGCCAGAATAAAGGTCTTTAGGGGGAAATTGATTTGTTCCCCAAATGTCCAACTACATACATAGCTAACATGCAGATCATGTTGAAAATTACAACATCAGGTCAAACAAGACACATATTTCAGACCATAGCAGACCTTTGGAATGCAGTCACTAACATTAAAGATAACATGATTGTTATTTTAGGATCTACATCAGCTGCTGCAACCAGAGTCACACAGAGCTGCAGCATGTCCACAGAGAACCAGCATGTAGAAACAGCCTGCAGTGCATGCTGCTCTGGGAAAGACAGGGAGTGTCAAAATGGTTGCTGCTTGTAATCATACAGACTCCGTCTCACTGCAGTGTCTGAAAAAACCCCATGGTGCAACAGTACTTTGCAACCAGATCATGTAGATAGGTACTAGACAGAAGGCAACAGGACGCAAACCCTGTGGTCCTCAAGTCTACAAATTATGCAGCATGCCAGTGCAAACAGCAGTGTTTTACACTCACCACACTGCTGCATGCTTGTTTAGCTGTGAGGATAAAGTCTTATTTTAGAGCACTGATCACACTTTCTGACAAAACACCATTACATTTAATGATCCACACCAAAACTGTATTGCAACTACAACACAACAGGTAACGTGTTCTTGTTTTGCACGCTATGTTTGAGTTACTATTGAATTGTGAAGTTATTTCAGCTAAACATGAGGACAAAATGAGAATGAAGCCTGGAAATAAAATCACTCACATATCTGTGCTACTGGGATCATTTCAATGTACGCTGACATTTTTAAAAATTTTATAGGAACTAAATGTACTACTCAACAGATTATCAGTTGAGTTGATTATTGCATCTGATATTCAGCATTTTTACAATTCTGGGAATCATGTGTTATTTTTTTTTTTAAAACCAATCTTGGACAAAATTACAAATAAAAGTTCTCTGACAAGTGTGCAGTTCTGGCTCTGATGTAATTGCCTTTCTCTATTTGTATTCTCCACAATGTGATCTTGAGCAATGTGTCACCCCCAACCCTATCTATCACCCGGCAGTCACAAATAATAGCAGCCTATCAGCACTGACGGCTAAGTGTGGAACAGTTCTCTTGTATTTAAACACGTAACACATAAAGAAACCAAAGCATTTTGCAGTTTTGTTGGAGTTTGTATTATTCTAAATTTTGAAAACAAGATTTAGATTTTCACTGCAAATGTGTAGCAGTTCTAAATATGCTTATCAATTATTAATTCCCTTGGTTAGTAATAATTGGTATTGACCCTGAAAATACCATATTGGTTGACGCATAGTGCAGTGTCTAAATGTTGTTGGTAATGACAGGCAGACAATCTTGTTGCTGTGTGAAGTAAAAGTAATGATACTGAATATTGAACAGTCTGATAACAACCAAATCAGGAACAAAAAGAAAATGTTGTGTTAAATGCTGTTGGGATGTCTGCCTCCACCTCTGTATAATGTACACCAACAGAAATGCATACATATTATTTTCCCAATGCAACACCAGCTCCCTGTCATTGCAGATACAGTGTTCTGATTGTGCAGGATTATTTACAGAAACTGTTTTCAGGGATGTACTTTTGCAGAATAACCCAGATGTTGCTTCTGACAAGACCTTTACTGTTTGTAAAATAACATTTCCAGATGACAGAGGCGATACAAAAGAAACAAAAGACCTCAGCTGTACTCAAATCTGACATAAATGACCCTTTGAGGTTGCTGTGACACAAATCTGTCTTTTAGAGGTATGGATGTGATAACCTTGAAGATCCTCTCCTGACACGTTTGAAGATATATAAAATATGCTTTGAATAATAATCATTTGTGTCTGATATGGTTTTCCCATGAAAAAAAAAACCATGAATATCACATCTCTGCTTCCATCCACATCTATGAATATGGAAATTTTTTTCATTTCAGCAGTTTAACTACTGGATACAAAGATGTCCCAGTTTTTGCAGGCTTCACATTTTCTGATGGACCTGGACTGGCTCCAACTTGCTTCTGATGTCACAAATCAGAAAATAACTAATCCGGTAAACAAACATCACTCTGCACAGTGAAAAACCAAAACACAATTTTGAGTGAATTGGGTCTTAAACCTCTTCACTAATGTAAAACTACACAACAAATGTGAGATCCTAAACGGTTGGGGTAATATTGATCTGATATGTGAAAAGGAAAGTGACAATGTAGTCGAAGGTGGAGCTTCATCTTTCCTTCACACTCATTTCCTTGCAAGCTTTCCGTGCAGTGTGTACGGGTCCAGTTCTCTCTTCTTTCAGAGTGGTGATGATGATGTGTGTAGTAATTGAGCACAGGTTCCACTCCATTTGCAGTTCAACAACCTGTGGTAAAATAAAGTAAAAGGCATTAGCTACGACTCCCAGCTCTGACTGACGTTCAGTGTTTTTTTACGTTATGGGAGCGCGAGTGTGTTTGTGTACAAAAGAGGACAGAAGAAGGGAGAAGAATGAAAGGCAGAGTGAGAGAGAGCAGGTGTTGGAGTGGTTAATGGCTGACAGTGTGAATAGCCAGCGCTGTCCCTTCTTGATTAAGGGAATGAACTTGTGTTTTGTCTCGGCGGTCAACAATGAACACCTAGCAGCACTCAAACACTGTCCATGAGGCGTTCCTCGCAGACGCCTAAACATTTAATGATTCTATTACAAACTTCCTTCTCCACAGTGCTGGCAATTTAGAGCTATTGACAGTGACTTAACCCTCTGGAAATATGGGGACCATCTGCTGTGTCCGTCTGCACATTCTCCTCAACAAAAGACATCGGGCCAGTTTTCACACAGGCCTAATGTTGTGCACTGTGCAGGTAAATGGAGACAGTTGGAGAAAAATCAAACCCCTTTTGCTCCTTCTCCTCAGATCAGCTTTTTGTGTTATATGTGAATCTTCCTTAAATTGACAGTGTTTAGAAAGTGTGCGCTGACCCGTGGGGAGAAGTTCATCCTGAAGTCATTAGTAGATGATGTTTTCTATGTTATTACTCAAAGGCTTTCAGAAATTACAACTACTCTGTTTTCTGTATCAGTGGAAATAAAAACAGGATTCCACCTTAAAACAGCTTATAGAACACTTAGACTATTAAACATGATATTAACAAAAGCTGACTGAAGTATACTGCGTGAGTGACTTCATTCAGTCAACTCAAATGTCAAATGAGGAATTTCAATGAGCATTAATGCAAATACTTATTTTCATTTTTTCCTCAAGGCTGTCCTCCATATGTCGTTTGGTTTGAAGGCAGATACAGAGAAAGCAGGTAGAGTTCAGTACACTCCTTACAAGGGAGGCCATGGTGGTACAGAGGCCACAGGTGGATACTGGGTTTTGAAAGTGAACAATATTTAGTCATTTTCAGAGACGTAACGGTAATGGCATTGACCAAACTCATCTTACAGAGCGTGAATAAAGGCAACCATTGATGTATATGCCATCATAGCTTTGTTTCAGCTGAGCAGAGAGCGATCAGTGCAGTTCTATGAATCTGTCAGAAACCTCCAGCAGCACAGAGTTTCACAGCATACAACTGAGGCCAAGTCTTCAGGATTCACACAGAGAAATCTCGCAGCATGCAGTTTTGTGGTTACACAGATGGTTCCTCTCTTTCAGTCCAGTGAGTTTGGTAATAAACCCGAGCAACTGGATAAGAGGGTTGTTTTGTTTTTTGTTTTTTTTACAGTCTATGATGAAGTTTGTGGGGTGTATGTTTTGTTTGCTCATCTATAAATGAATCAAAGGGTGGCCATGATAACCTCAGGATTACATCTGTCCCCCACATAGTGGCTACACACCTACCCATAGAACTGAAGTTCTGTAATCACATTTGTAATATCAACAATTTAAAAAGTATAAACTGAAACAATGATTGCAGATTATTTTTTTAAAAAAAAATTATTATTTTTTTTTTAAATTACTTGGGGCCACATTAAACAGCTTATTTAAATTATACCTCATGGTGTATGCTTACATGGCAGTCATAACACTCTGAGCAGTTGGTTTAAAAAAGTGATAAAACCCCCCAGAAACAATTAGTGCCGAGTGTGATTTGTCACGCTGTGACAAGAATGATCAAGGTATCAATCTGTGAGCCTCTCTAATGTGACTAATGGTCTGAGCCTGGCCACCCCCACAAGAATTGTCCGGCTCAGTCACTGAAAAAACACCACCCAGACTAGCTTGTCAATTGCTTTTTCTTTTCTTTTCTTTTCTTTCCTTTCCTCTCTTTTCTTTTCTTTTCTTTTCTTTTCTGTGGTTTGTACTGCATTTGCCACTGGTTTTAGTAGCCCATTGCTCGTGGGGAGTCACAGAGGACACAACAAAATAGGTGGACTAAAAACTTCAGCATTAGAATCATGCTGGTGTCTGCTCTGAACAAGCTGAACCAAGCACAAACAATCTGGCTCACAAGCTAACACTAAATACAACAGTTTCATTTGTTTTCTAGAGGTCTATAAAAAAAAAAAAAAAAAAAAAACGTTCCAGGGACTAGGTACAGGCGATTAAAAAATGTTGCCATGGCTCCTGTAACAAGAACAGTTGCGGAGGTCAGAAAAGAAGCAACTGTCATGGGAAGAAGACAATTCATTTACACCTTTATTCCAAAAATAGCTTTAGTAATTTGTGATCCCTCTCTGAAAGGAACTCTCCCTGATGGTCCCACTGTAAATCTCCACAAAGGCGGTTGGACCATCACAGAGTCACACTTTTATTTCATAGTTTGGTATTGTTCTAGAGTTGTACAGCCTATCAGAACAAAAAAACACAAATTGTTCACTCCCCAACTGAGGGCATTGCAAAAACTAGGGCAGACAAGTCTTGTCAACACACTGGGGTGGTCTATGTGCACATTGATGGTATGTCCAAACCAAGTGAGTTTGTGAACAGCTCCAGTGCAATGAAATCTACTGATCAACGATTCCACAAAAAGGTCCCTGCAATGTGTGAGCTGCTTTCACACAGGACGTGGCACCAGTGCTCTGAAACCATCCATCCATGCATTATCTATACACCGCTTAATCCTCACTAGGGTCGTGGGAGGCTGGAGCCTATCCCAGCTGACTTTAGGCGAAGGCAGGGGACACCCTGGACAGGTCACCAGCCTATCACAGGGCTACACTTAGAGACAGACAACCAAGCACACTCACATTCACACCTATGGACAATTTAGAATCACCAATTAACCTCAACATGTTTTTGGACTGTGTGGGAAGAAGCTGGAGAACCGTGAGAGAACCCACGCTGCATTGGGAGAACATGCAAACTCCACGCAGAAAGATCCTGTGAACCGGCGACCTTCTAGCTGCGAGGCAACGATGCTAACCACCGCTCACCTTGCAGCTGCTATGAAACCCATGAATTTTAATTGCTAGTGCCACGCGACAATGACCTGACGCTGCGCCAAGGAAAGTGCAAGTGCAGCGCGCAGGTCAGAGTGGCCGCACGCTGGCTGCAGTCGTAGTTCAAATTTGCTGATGTATGACCACGCGGCCAATAGAAACAAGGCCTCTTGGATTGCACGGACAGCAAAGTGGAGAAAAATCTGGTGCTGTGTTTGCCTGAAAGAGAAATTTGTCTCACTTCTCTGTGTATGAACTGATACGAGCTCCCAAATGATTCAAGAGCCGCATCAGGCTATGCCTGCTTCGTACCTGATGGCTTGAACCCAGTCAGCTGCACCACCTGTTAAAATCAAAAACAAACACAACATGTTCAAGTTCAATCAGTACTGTAATATATAACAGGGTTTTTCCTGCACAGAAAAAACATTGGAACACCCCAAAGAGGTTTAAACAATCCCAAAGGAAAGTCACCAGTGCCAGAATTAGAATTAAGAAAAAAAAAAAAAACACCTTCTTTAACCAGATGTATTTATTGAGGTTTGATCTATTTAAGCATAACCGAGACTGTTGTTGAGAAAATTGTCAAAAATAACTGGAAAAAAATGTAGATTTCTGTCAAATAACATAAAAACACAGACTCCCTGTCTTTACTGTAGGCAGACTGATCATTACTGTTGAGCAAAGCCACTCGCAAAGACCCATTCTGAGCAGGAAAAAGCCTGTGTAACACTGAATAGTAAACATATTTACAGTATGTGTTACTTACTTGATTTCCTGATGATGGTTTCAAAGAGAAACTCACAAAACTCTCTTTTCTGTAACTCTCTGAAATAACAAACAAGACACTTGCATTTGTCTTTCAGGACACAGACATTTGTTCATGCAAGGCCAAAACATGTAAAACAAAGTCATACAAGCTGAGTGCAATACAAAGATAGATTTATGAAACACAATGAGAGAAGCGAAAATGCAAACAATTTGAACAAAAGAGCATTATGAAACATTTTAGTATGCACTCTTTTGGTTGAGTGTGTCATTTAATGACAGACTTGTGTCAGCAGAACAGATTGCTGATGGCATGTCAGATGAAGTGACAGGGTGTCACCTTCAGTCTAAATGCAGTGAAGGTGCAGGAGAGTCTTCCTAACAGTAGCAGTGGACATGACAGGTCAATATAATGTATTATGGAGAGTAGGTTTCAGATTTTATGCAACCCCTCATCTTTCCTCTAGCACCCCTGTTGGGACCAATTATTTAAGCCCTTAAAAGCTTATTTATGGGCAATGCCAGTGGCTAACAGGAGTCCTTCATAGTTACGTATAGTGCAGGTTTTGACACCCAGTTGACTGTCTCATCTCTGAAGCACTGCAATTATTCATTCATTAAACTGAGGGTGCCAGGGTGAGGGTGCATTTATTCACACAGAGCGATGGCAGTGAACAGGTCTGCAGTGTAACACCTTCGTTAAAAGTTTGTTACTGAAAGGTAACATCTGCCAAGAGTTTTTAACTTCCTTGTTGTCTTCACTCTAAACAAATTCTACCACTGCCTTCTGCGACCATCAGAAACATCTGAGGAAAAACTCAAGCAGCCAATCACAGTTCTTGCAGTAAATGCATCTCTGTTGACACTGTAGCCCTGACATAGAGTTACAGTTCTGAGGCAGCCTTGCATGTAACTGTTGTACACTCAAAATGAACCTCCACAAACACGTCCATCTTTGTTTTGCAACTTTTATTAATGACAACATAAGTCCCAGTTCAGCACAAGCGCATTCAGTTTCAGCCTGCATACATCACCTTCCTGTAACTCTCGTCTTTTACTTAAAGCGACAGCGCTCTTTTTAAAGGACAAATACAACAACTTTTTTCCCTTCAAAATATTGTAATTTTTTAACCATTGTGAGAATAAAACATGAATTGAATTGCATTCTTAATTTAAAGAAACGTATTTCTAACTTGACACAATGATATCAAGCCAGCAAGAAATGTGAATGATGAACTCAACATGTTTCAGAGCACTACATAACCACTGAAGGTAATGCTTAACGCTGAAGTTTAAATCCAAGAACAGTAAAATAACCAGTCTGTTGTTTGTCCTACTGAATATTTTCATATGCAACAAGTTCAAACAAAAGCTAGCTGAAAGAAAGTGCAAGAAATGCTGAAGCTATAACAACGCCCTCACTGTATCTTTACTCTTAGTTGCCAGGTCAAAGTGATCCTAAGCACTACAGCTGAAGGCAACTGGACCTCGTTCTGAGGTTCTTGATGTTTCACTTCTCACCTAAGAGACTTCCTCAATTCAAACAGCCTGTTGAGAAGTACCAGGTAATTCTTTTCACATACTCACTAGAAGTGTCAATGGTTGTGAAACTACCTCAGGACTGCATGATAAATACCCAAATTGTGCTCTTGTCTATTATTATTATTGTATTATTATTATTATTATTATTGTATAATTACTATTATTGCTTTATATAATAGTATTAGTATTGGTTGTAGTAGTAGTTTTGTTAGTGTTATTATTATATTTTATTTTATATATTTTATATTTGTATTATTTAAATGTATTTATAGTTACAATTATTCATACTTTCTGTACATAATCTGCTGCTCACAGATGCCCCCCCCCCTGTCTTTTGTGTGTGTTGTTTTCTTCTCTTGCTTACTTGTAATATGTTGCTCTTTGCCCACCTAATTGCCCCTCGGGATAAATAAAGTTTTTTCTGATTCCGATTCTGATTCTGATAGCTGTTTCCAGTTTAACATAGGTTGCTTTCTACACTCCATCTCAAACCATCTTTCTTTTCTGTTCAGATTGTGAACATTGCTGCAGTTTCCCCTGTTCTGCAGATGCAGGTGGATTGTGGATTTTTGTTCTGAGAAACTGACTCTCCTGTGCTTTGACATGCTCTTGTGGAGCTGTTGTTTTGTCTCTCCAGAGTAGAAAAAAAGAACCAGTGGAATGCCATTGGCATCCCATTTATAGCTGGTATATCAGAGAAATTTTGCACTTTGGACCCAGCAATGCAGTGACAGAAAAACTGGTACATCCCACAGATAACACACTCACAGACAAGCTGAGTAATATTGCATATGCATCCATCAGAGTAAGGAGTGCACAGACCTATATATATGAGACACAACCACAAGCGCACAAAGTAGCACAGGAGAGCAGCTCCTCAAGAGAAGACTCAGAAAATACCCTCATTGCTTTATGAGTCTTCAAAATCTGATTTAAGACTATAAAGCACTGAACACTGAGAACTACAACTACCATAAGTCATTGTATGTATATTGCAACAAACTGATTTTGTTGAGTTTGAGTTTAATGTTCCTCAGTCTTGCTACTCTGAAACAAAGTGAATGATCTTATATGTTAAACCCGTTTGCAGTCCCCTTAAGAACGAAGCAAATGATGATAAATATCTTCTAAAGGCCTTGAGATATGGTACAGAGAAACTCTTAAGAACTTTGTATGAAAACACTGCCCAGTTATTTTTGTTAGAGTGTGGGGGTGGAGTCATTCAGAACTCGTAGGTACACACCCTCAAAGTATGCTTGCTTTACAAAACTACTGCCAGCCAGCACAGTGTTCACTCAAGGGTGAAACCATTAACAATGTGTGAAAGTCAGAAATTCAGGGATGCTGACCTCCAGCCACACAGGGTCTATTCTAATGACTCCTGTCTTCAAATGTACTTAAAATGTATTGACAGTGTCCTGTCAGTATCGGCATACTGACACGCTACAACTGGTCGTTGCCATGGAAACCATGGCATTGTGGAAATGTTTAGGGATCAAAATAGTACGTATGTTTTACTCCAAAGTTAAGTGCAAACAAGACAACTGAGGAATATTCATTAAGCCAGTCGCAAATTACCATCAGAGGTGCAAAGTCAATGTAAGAAGGTTTGCTTTGAAAATCTGCACAGCAATACAGTGCGATAGAGAATGTTCTCTGCTGCTAACCTGGTTGAAGCAAATTGCTCCATCAGAGGAAAGTTAGATTTGAGGAAACACAGAGGCACAAAAAAAAAAAAAATCAGTGGGGGAGTTTTTATAAACCCTTGAACTCATCTCTAATAAGTCATCTCTCATAAATACTAGCTGCTTCATTCATGTGGCACAAGACCACATTAAAAAACACCGGGCTTCTACCTCTAAACCTTCTGCTTTGTATTGTTAATGCACAAACCTTACTTCATTTCACACATGCTTTAAGGAGATAATTTTGAGTTTATTGTCTTTTGACAGATGTTCACCTCTCCAGTAAATTAAAAATATTACACAAAGAGCGATGCTAACAGCAACCAAAAGTGTGCAAAACACAGAATGCTTCTCATAATGTTCATTGCTCATGGTTATACTGAACATTTTCTCAGTTTAAAGCTTCTTCCTCTCACTGTACTGCAGTGAGCCAGTCAGAATGAACTGCAAACCATCAGATAAAGCTTAAGTCTTCCTCTGTGTGTGTCTGATAAAACATTCAGACACAGTTTCCTGATGCAGTGCTCAGTTTACAGTAATAAATCTGACACAACAGCTATCTGAATAAATCTGGCTGCTCCCTCCATGTTTCTTTTTGCAATCATTGGCCTACCATTTTTGATGACCAGTGAGGTGGAGGTGGAGCTGGTGGGTCCGGAGGTCTCACTGGTCTCAGGGCTGGAGGGGGACGGTGGACTGCGGCCCCAGGAGGTAATTGGGGCCCTCTGGGAAGGTAGGAAGCTGGTTGGCTGGGAGCAGTTCTAAAAATACATAACAACGCAAAATGAGTCTGAGTTCCAGTACAATAAACATTAGTGAGGATGGAATGTCTTCTCTGTCCTGTAATGAACGATGTGATCGCTGCTGTGTGCTTTTTGCCTACTCACCGTGAAAGATAAGGCCTTTCTCTTTTCTTTGATCCTCTTTATTGCATTCCTCACCTAAATGAGAGGCAGTCTTTACACCCATTGGTTTGTCCAAAAGGCTGGCATCCTCATATACTGTACAAAGATACATTTTGGTATTCTGCTGCAGAGGCAACAGCAGCTCTAATGATGGAATAAATGCTTCTTACCTCACTGTTGTAAACTGCATATACAAGGAAGACATACAGCCCCTGTTGAGAGGAGAGAGACACATTAAGATGCTTGTATGATATAGGGACAGCAGGAAACCACACTTAGTGTGCTTGTAGTTGGTCTAACCATCATGCAGGTCCGTCCGTGTCAGTCTGCACAACCATGCTTGAAATGATCTAACCACAAGTGGACAACTACAGTCTGCAAAGGGTTACTTATTGTGCAGATATCATTATGTGGGTACTCGACAATGGCTGGGCAGCCTACCAAACACCAGGGCTGACAAAATTTCAGATCATATGGCAAAGGAGCTGTTGCCTTAAACTTTCACAAAGACATTGCTGTTACTACAGATGGACATAAAGTTATGTCTGTTTCCAGTAAAGCAGTACACAGTTGCAGATGCATATGAATAGGAGATGATAGATTTTGGGTGGCTGACGATTACTTTTAGGTGTCCGGATTAGTGCACCCTCACTAATTTCACTCTGAGTCATCTTGTTTTGGAACTGGACCTGGTGTTAAATATAGAAAGAGGAGAAGAATAAACTGTATTCATACTGCTACAGACAATTTTACCTTAAGCAAGTCCATTTACTACTCCACTCTGTCACCTCAGGCAAAGTGTACTTTTTATTTTACAGACAAAAGTAAGAAGCATGTATTGCAAAATACTTTTTTTTATGCTCTCTGTCTGTGTGGTTTTTCACTCCCTTTTGGCAATAACTTCAGTTGGATTCAGCAGGGTGCAGCACTCAAATCTAAGCCAAACTGAATCCAAACTGATTGTCCCTTGTGTTATTAAGACAAATCTACAGCAGAAATACAATTTGGAAAAATATCTTTTTTTTCCCCCATATGATTGCAGTTTGTTCTTCTCTTTGTTCAAAAGTTGGGATTTGTAGAAATATGATCCCTTTACCAAACCATCAATGTTACAGCCATGGGCTATACGTATACAAAAGACACCAGACACTCAAACTACCAGACAGGAGTCTTTCTTTCTAATGAATAGCAGGGGCGATGCCTCTGGTTGTGAAGAGAAGCCCGATGGCATAGATGTCTATGAGAAAATTATACCACTTCTCACTTCATTTGTTACCTCGTTTAACATTTTCCAATGAGTTTATGGCCTCAATCACTAGGTTGAATACAGCATAATGTTAATTTTATAAAGGATGGTCCTATGTCGCATAAGATAGACAAAAGATCAACATATATAAAAGCACCGCATATTAACTTGGCAGTTTTCTTTTAAAATGGTATCAGCATTCCTGAAAGATCCCATGACGTTTATATAGTGAGAGGGTTTCTTCTGAAGGAAAGAGTTTTTAGAGCTGGAACTGTGAAACAATCCTAAAACAGACACTGACAAAAGCTTTCAGCCTGTTCTATCTTTTAAATACCCCATTTTTGTTAGGATTATAGTTTGTTCTTCTTGTAAGAAATATACATTTCTAAACCTATGACCATGCTGTGCAATATTTTTCTATATTCATACTGTACATATAACTTATACTGTATATATAAAACTTATTTTATATTTAAATCTCTTCTATTTTTTATTTTTTGCTCTTTATTTTGTACTTTATTCTATGTTGCACTGAAGGAGCTGCTCTTAATCTCATTGTACATGTGTATAGTGACAATAAAGGCATTCTATTCTATTCTATCCATGTTTGCAACTGGTCACCTGGTGCCAACACTACCTCTTTAATGTAAACACGCTCTGAACTAGATTCAGATAACCTGAGTAAACTTAGACTTGATCAATGGTACTACGGTGGATGGAGATCAAGTATTGGGTATTTATCTGAGAAATTAACTTTTTAAACTCTCTACTTAGTTGAAGCTGCATAAGATACAGGAATCAGTTTCCTACATTTCATGTATTAAAACAACACACTGTAGCAAATGGTTTGACTATTAGGTATAATGTCATTATTAATGCTTATGTAAGCAGCCAAAGACAGAAATATCATAGCCATCATGTTTGAACTGCACTCCACCATCACTCACCCCTGCATTTGTCTAACCTCTGCTATACGATATTGTCAGCCCTGTTTTGCCCTATTAGTGCTCATTCTCTGCTCTGTTTTTTTTTGTGTGTTTTTTTTGGTAGGAAGAAGATGGGCTGGCCCAGTGTCATCCTCCTACCTACAAGAGGGAGAACTTCTACTGTAGTGTTATCTGCTCTTAGCTGGACACTGGCAGTAAATCTAAATTAACTAGCAGTTCTCTGGGGGTCACCCAGGGGCTAGCTCATTTTGATTAATTAAAGACTTGGGAGGAGCTAGGAGGGGTGGAAGGGGTAAGAAAGGACAGAGAGAGAGAGAGAGAGAGAGATAGAGAGAGAGAGAGAGAGACAGAGAGATAGAGAGAGATACAGAAAGGTATAAAAAAAATAGGGACAGTGTATGGAAAAGTGGTAAATAAAAGAAGACCGTGAGAGAGAGGAAGTGGTGCTTTGTTATCAGGGGAGGAGAGCTAGAGGTAGATGTGGTATGACCTGTCGTTCAAAGCACTGGCTGCCGCCTCCCACACTAACATACACACGCACGCAAGCATGCACGCACACGCGCGCGTACGGGCATGAGTACACAGTCATCACTACAAATGTATGATGAGCAGATAAAGATGACTGCAAAAATTAACTATATAGAAAACACCAAGTGGTATTGACACAAAGCTCGGACATACACAGACACACAAACACCTCCTCCCCCAGCCAAATTTTTCATTCCCTTGTAGCAATACAATTTTCTATTTTCACTTGTGTGTCTTCTAATGCTGTCAGATGTTTAATCTACAATATGAATAATACACTGAGTTACAGACATTTTGCTGTATTTTGAGGTAAATTGCTGCAGCTTGAAACAACTAAACCTAATGAAAGCTGCCCTATAAATCCATTTAGTCGACCAGTGATGTCTTCCCAGCCGACTATTTCCTGCAGTGATCAAAGCTATATCTCTGACCTTTAATGCCTCCATGAGACACACACTTCATTAGAATAAAGCCCTTCTTGCATTTCCTAACTGTAAATTTGCAGCCAAGCGTGATTTGTTCATTTGCTTTCAGGGCATCCAAAACTGTGGAATATCTCTATTTCTGTATTTTGTTTAAAATATTAGCTAACCCATCTTTTTCTCTAACTGGCTTTTAAATAATTGTGTGTTTTTATATATCCTGTAAAATAGGATAGGTACAGTAAATTATTATGTTAGAGTTTTGTTTTTAATATTTGATTTCATTTCTTTGTATAAACTGAATATGTTGTTTTTGTTCCCTGTTAGAACCCTTTGTACTTATTACTTATTAGTATTTGAATCTATTTACGATTTGGCATTAATATTCACAGCTGCAGGAGGAAAATAATTCTGATTTTGTCTTGACCTTTACCTTTAGGTACGAAAATTCACTTGTTCAAGCCTTTCAACAGTCTTTTTGCTGTTTCATGTGCACGTGTCCATTGTTTTTGGTGACTCCATGGTCTTTTCTCTAGCCTAACGATCAGGACCAAATTTTCACTTACATTTCATAGATTAAATTTACTAACCTACTATTGCACCTCCACAACTTGCAAGCAACAAAAACTTAAGTCCCTTTCAGAAATGCACCCTTTTTATTATTCCAACAGCATTTGGAAGGGTCACTTTTATTCAGTTTTATTCCAGGCCATTTTTCTCAAAAGTCATGATGGCAACCACTTGACTGGATCTGGTAACATTATTGTATCACACTTTCGACGCTGCACAGTCATATCAACAGGTAGATGTGCAAAAGCAGAGCCCAAAGATTAATGACATTCATCAATAATTCACCATTTGACAAAGCATTAACAGGAGCTAAAGTTTAGCGTGTTGCTTCCAGCTGTTTGTAGGAATATTCCCTCTGAATTTAATAAGTACCTGAATCTTTATGAAAGTCTTCAAAGGACAGTTGCACACATTGAAGGTCATGCTTTCCACATTAAGTTGTGTGTAAGGCTACATGTGACGTATATTTTCACATTCACCAAAGTCTGTTAGTCTTTTTTTGTATGTACCTGTATATAGACTGCTTAGCTGTAATCACTGAGTTTCCAATCCATTGATCACAGAAGTATTTGACTTTATTTTGTTAACTGTTGTTAAAAATTAAGCTTTTATACTGATTAAATAAAGCATAAAAATACCTGTTTCAATCAAAAAAAATCATTTATTTCAAGTGAAGTTAAATGATACATTGCCTTCCAGATCTGTACTTTCAGCACATTCATGTCATTATTCCCGTGTCAGATCTGTGGGGATGGTGCATCATGGTGTGCATTGCTGTCTGACCAATGTGTCTTTTTTTAATGAAATGACTAAGTGCAAGTACTCTAGTTGGAACTTCCTAACTCTACCATTAGTTTGTTATCCAGACAGTTGTGTCTGAGCTTACCTGGAAAGAATTGAGAGCGATGAAGACATAGGCAACGACCACAGATAGATGGACCAGTACTCCACACAGCCAGGTCAGCCCCAGGATGGGTAACAGGATGAGAACTGGACGGGTCACAGCCCTAACAACACACACACACACAAAAACACACACATAATGTATGTGCAGGAAATAACACATATTTGCAGATGCATAAAGCTGAGGTCTGCTGAAAGAAAACGTCACTGTGTCGTGGTGCTATTTGATTTCTGAGGATTCTGCATACTTTCCCTTTCTCAACCACGCTGGAAAACATGTATACAGACAGACAGACAGACAGAAGGATCCAGCAAAGTGAAGTTTTCATGTTATTTTGATGACATTTTCTGCTCAGATATTTCCTCCTTGAATGCTCATCAAAGATCTTTGCACAGCTATAGATTTTACCACCTACCACAGTCACACTCCTGTTCCTTTGCAATCATCCTTTCAATGATCCTGGTGCTTACACAGCCAATAACCATTTCATGGGGCAAGGCAGAAAAGGTTGGCTTTGTTCAAACCACTATTGTTGTTACACTGCTGCACCTGGGTAGAGAGACTGAGTTTTCAGACTGCACTGTGTCTGCAAGGACAAAGCCTGCACTCTCTTCCCTTTTATTTTTGAAAGTCATTTTCCCTCTAATCTCCTGAATTGACGTAACATTCTAGAGCTGGCACAGACATCTACTTTCGCTGTGTTTGTGTGGGAATGAAGAGACACAGTGAGAGTGGGAACAGCGTTGTGGCATTTCCATCAGGCTAACACAACTTTGCAAATAGGAAAGCTGGATGGAAGAGAGCTGCTGAATGTTGGGTTGAAGGATTTCTTCCCTTTGTATGAAAACATTACAAATGAGAGATCCTAGTCTCTTCATTGCCACAAGACATATTAGTAATACTTTCTATTTCTAGTATACAGACCTGTGTATTAACCTCCAATAAAGCACATTTGTACTTAAAGTACTAACAGAAGAATGCTCCTAACACATATTGCATATAGATGTCTTACAATCCATTTATGTGTTGCCACGGTGAATCAGCTAACCACAGGAAGTTATTTAATACATTAAAGGATGAGTTCACCTGAATGACAATACCACAGTTCACACATAGAGATCTCTGCCTCTGCCTGAATACAATGAGTGGAGGTGAGTGGAATTTCACTTGCGGTTCTTACAAAATTGAAAATTCAACATCACCATCTGTTTCTCTTCAATGTTTTGCGAGAAACATCCCCTGTAGATGGATATGGTTTATCAAGAATCACCACCACTATCACACCATAGCTAGCATCTGAGACCATGTTGCTAGACATGTCACTGTACCAAACTGCAGCAGAATTACAAGAAATGTTTGCACTGTCATTTTGTAACCATAACAACATAAACAGATTTGACACAGTGAAAAGGGAAATTGTGTTTTCTGCTCAGCATCTCACTGGCAATTTTACCATGTGTACATAAAGTAGATGCTGACTGATTATAACAACAAAGGGACAAAGGGGAATTTTGTAAAAAAAAAAAAAAAAAACTGTCACAACTCTAAAGGCAAGACTGGTACTGTTTTGAATTTATTAAAAAAAAAAAAAAAAAGTCAGTGAAAAGGCCTAAAGCAACACTGGGCATATCCTACAAAACTACTGTCTACATATCAAAGTCTGGCTTATCCTATTCCTCTGGGCCACAGAGCTCCATTGTTTTTCAAAGATTATTAAAACACATGAGTGACCCATGCTGTTGCACTGATATTCTCCCTCATTATCATGAACACACATACTGTAGTTTATTGAATGCAGTAACACGTACATCTTTCTGATGCCACAAATATTCACAACAGTGTCAAATGGGAATTAATCCACTGCTAAAAATATACAGTCGTGACTCAATAATCCGACACTAAATGTAAAACCTTTTATGTTGGATAGCAAGGCTGCTGGAATGTCAAGATGGAGGTCGAGATACAAGGACGGCTTGATGCTTGAAGGGTAATTTGTTGTTAATATTCATTGTTTGTAGTTGCTATAACAACTTGTCCAAATAATACTTTCTGGGCGCCGGATATTTGGGCCAAATTAATGATGAATACTTGGCGCGGCCGGAGGGGGCGTCGAAGCACTCCCGCGGGGTGGAAGTGGCCGGAACGCAGAGGCAGTACTTGGCTACTGATGCCAGTTTAGTTAGCGGTCACAGCTCTGTTTCCACCATCAGTGGTGAGGGAGTGGCAGATATGCTCCACTGTTACCATCCGTGTTTACTTCTGTAAACACTGAGCACGCTCGCTGCATGTGACGTCGTCGTGTCCTCTTCTGTGCACGGGGGACACTTTTGGGTCATTTGAAGTTCACACAGCAGATCACATAGAAGTCGCATTTAGTTGGAAATGTGAATGAACTTGCAGAAAAATCGGATTTCACAAAAAAATCCGAATTGAGCATGCAGACTGAACATAGCCAATCTGTTTTGTTTGACTTTGATAAGTCAGATAATTATCTGTTATCCTTATTTGTGACATAAAATGTCATGTCGGAGTCAGAATCCAAGGCTGTCGGTATGTTGCGGCAATTTTTTATGGGTTCCGTTTGTTTTTCCTAAAAACCTGTCGGATAGCAAGGTTTTCGGATTGTTAAGGGTCGGATTATCGAGTCATGACTGTACTTGCTAAAAATTACAGTGATGTAGTTCATTTGGGAAATTACCTAACCTTTCAAAGAAAACTCTACTGTGAAACTTATATTCTCTTAAAGGTAGTTTTGGCACACCTGAGATGGCAACTGGCCAAAATTCAAGTTTATTTGGGTTAAAGCTTTTCTTGGTGACCTATAGCTTAAAGTAGCTTTTGTATTTAGCATTTTTCAAAGTACCATGCAAGGCTTTGAGTTTGGTTGTGTTTGGTGGATGCAGAAAGAGAGCAGCATTATTCTACACAATGTCTGGAGTGGAAACACGTTTGTTTGAGATTTATGAATCTCTTGCACGTACCTCTTACTTGTCACTTTTTTTGAGTCAGTTTGTCACAATATTCATGACACATTTTGAGAAACTCATTACTTCAAGAGGAATCATTAGATTTAAGGCTTTAGTGCCACAGACAGGGCAGGGAATTCAGAAAATACCAAGGGCTGGGCTAACTCACTGGAGACTATGGATGGGCTCCATGATGAGTCAGTACTGTGTTCTTACCAGGGCTCTTTCACAAAGATGAATTGCTTTTCAAAGTCCAGACCTCAGTCCAAACGGGAAGTCAATCCAGACACAGCCAATACCACTTATTATGAATACACTGCAATACCAGTTATCAAGTGCAACATTTATTATTCTAATAAACTTTCTATTAATCAATTAGTTATTAGGTATGCTGAATATGTAGTGTGGCTGGAGAATATTGACAACAACCCTATCCCCAGATGAACGTGGCCTTAATGCAGTTTATGTCCTTTATCGTTGGCGTTGTTGTCAACGTTACCTGCTAGAGAAGTGTTGTGTGTTATAGCTGCCGAGCTCACACAATAACATTACATTCAGAGAATTTGCCATCAGCTCCAAAATCCCACATACAGACTGTGTCTCATTTTCTCCAGAACACAATTTCTATAGTTAATTTAAATGTTAATAAGAAATATCTATGAAGTGACTGTCTGAGCCCAGTCTGCTTCAGTTTTGTGGCATAATCATGCACCAGAGTTTACGGGCTGCTTTTTATTTTTATTGCTTTACATCTATGTCTGTGTTTCTTTATCTGTATATCATATGAAGCACTTTTTTTATAAGCTGTTAAATAAATAACATTTTATTTACCTACACTATTGCAACTGAATGCAGGAAAACAGGATCATTTCTCCCACTAGGCTCAAAGGTATTTTGATTTTGATTGTCTTAAGCTTAAATGTATGTTGCGTAAAACTGTGATGGTATGTTATAATCACCAATTGTTGAGAACCTCTGACTTTGAATAAAAACATGTGGCCCTTTGAGTTTGAAAAGTTTGAAAACCAATGTTTTAGACAGTGATCCTGCTGTAAACTATCAAGAAGAACTGATTCTTGCTGGATGGATTCTGTTACAGATCATATTTTTTATATTTAAGTGAGGACAGAACCATA
>NW_007578078.1:158811-169618 GCF_000690725.1 Stegastes partitus
ACACACAAACCTGTCTGTGCTGGGACCAGGTGTTAAGCTGATATGCCACTACAGCTCCCACAGTAAACTCCCAATCTCTCACACTGTCTCTATTGACTATGGCTTGCTTGACCGAAAAGAAAATTGTACAGCTGTGTGTATGTACGTGAGAGGGAGTGTGGGCACATAAGTGAAAAAAAAATCTTGAAAGAGAGTACACAAAAAGCAGGTGGAGAGAGAAAGACAGAGAGCGGTAGAGAAACCATTGTATCTCACCAGGTGAGGTCAAAGGTCTGCATCTTTGATGCTGAGCTTGGACTGAGCATCTTAGCACGACGACGAGCACTGGAAACAGTCACCATGACAACCCGACACAGCACAACTGCATTGACCTGCAGGCAGAGGACAACAGCATCAACATGGCCTCCAGCTAACACGAAACGTGCCACTGCAGATCCACTTGGCCTAAAGCTCACATGAAGAGGAAAGAAATGTTCCCTGCTTGCTCAGGCTGCAGAAAATCAGAGCAAACAGTACTCAGCAACGACTGTGCATTATTATAGTTTTCTTTTTTTTTGACACTTAATTTTTATTAAGCAAGTTTCCAAGAGAAATTATACATTCATCACAATATCAGAGTGTGAATGAAAAGGATCAACACAATTGAAAGTACAAAATGTAACAAAATGAAACAACATGGTAAAATGGGAGTGCCCTCTATTCAAATGTGTGCAGCATCACCCTGATCTTGTGTTAAATATCTTAATCTATGGTGTCAGTTCCTCTTATTTTTATATTCTATCCATTTTTCCCACTTTGACTGAAGCTTCTCCTCCTGTATCCTCAATATACGTGTTAATCTCTCCATGTTAAATATTTCCTCCACTGTTCTTAACCATTGCTCCTTTGTAGGTGGGTCAGCTTTGCGGCACTCTCTTGTTATGGCCTTCTTGCTGGCTGCTAGCAGTGCCTTTACTAGATATCTGTCCCGATGTGGAGTGTTTTTTTCTGTTAGTATAATACAGGCATTATTATAGTTTTCATTGCTCCTGGTCTATCAAAGATGGAGAAAACTGAACATAAAGCAAGCAGTGAAAGGAAAAGTTCATTTTTCTAATCTTCTGTGTGGTTTGGGATTTTAGGATGTTTAAGACAAATCTGGGATTATGTCACTTGAAGTTTATATCTTCCAACTTCTCTTGTAAATAAGCTCAGTCAGGTTTTACTCAACATTCCTATGAAAATGCATTGTATCTGTGGTGATAAGCCAGTAAGTTAAATTAATTCACTTCATCATGTAATATCTGTAAAGCCATTTTAAAAAATATTTTAAAACTTGTATTATTTACTTCCATATCTGCCAAGTTAGCAGTCTACTTCTTTATCTTTCTGGCAAAACATTGCTGTGTTGTAAGTAAGTTTTCGTTGACACAGCTGCATCACCCACAAAGATAGATACATATTAGGAAATATAAGGATGACAAAACGATTACATACCGCTAAAACAAATATAACAGGTCCCACAAAGGCCCAGATTGTGTCAGTCTTCACATTGAGCCAGCAGTGATCATCTGCCTTGTACTTCTCTGCTGATATCGTCAATGTTACACCAACTATCAGAACAGGTAGTCCTGAAAAACAATTCAAAAACAGAAAATGATCTGTAGGAGTGGTATTACAGCAAAAGAAGCAGCTTGTTTAAACACATATTTATGCAACAGTGACTGTTGCAGTGTCTGCTGAACTGAGTATTTTGTCTGTTCTGTCTTCTGAGCCTGTTTAGTCTATGTTGTAACATTCAACACATCTACATGAAGAGACGAGAGAAACACCTGAAGACTGACTGTTTGTCTGTTCTCAGGTCATCATGCGACATAACACACACTCACAGATGGATTTGGGAACATGACTAGTAGCAGCTGCAGGATGATTGTTAAAAAAATCTGGGTTAAGGTTGCAGTACAACATAACATCATGCAATGATTTTTTTTTAGGTGTTGATATAAGGTCAGTAAAGTACTATTGGATATATTTTAAAAGGTGCAATGTTCACCAAAGGCCAGGCATCATTAGAAGTCATAAGGAATGGTATCAATAGAATGAAAGGATAAATTTCATATCGAAGTACATTAGGACTCATTGTCTGAGGACCATTAGAGTCACCACTGGCTCTATTTTCATGTTGGTACAGGACACAGAACACAGTGTAGGATGGTGTTTTCCTGTAGTCTACTGCATCAATTAGGTATTTTGGAATCACTTAGTGTTGTGATTCCAGTCCAGCACCACACAACCAAGAATGAATGATTCTCCACCACTCAGCTCAGCCTGCTCTTGTTTCTTTAATGGGTTGATCACCATATTTGCTGAAGCTTGACCATACACTATATACAAAAGATAGATGTAGCCTCTGGGTCGGAAAAGTGAAGTCAAAGCAGAAGTGCATACACTGGCATTATTTCTAGCAACCAACAGGGGGCTCTGGTTGCAAACACAAAATCTGATTTTATTGAGTCTATGAGAAAATGATCCTATTTCCCACTTGATCTGTTATCTCAGTAAATATTTAAACAGTAGTTAAAAGGTCTCAATTGCTAGTTCGAAGACTTTTTGAGTATGACATCATGTTTATTTAGTAAATTATGGGTTTATTCAGAGTGAAATAAACAACAAGGTGGGGATGCCTTGTCACGTCGCTGACATATTACTGTGCATAGTGTCGTTGGCTTCTCCAGTCAGATCCACTGCACATTTGTGACAAACTAATGGAAGATATTATTTTTGCAAAACACAGGTTTTGAATACAGTGTCCCACTCCAATGTAAACCCCATTAAAATGACACGAATGAATCCCCAACACATGTCAGCATCTTTAAAAATCATCCAAAAAGCGCCAAAATGACACAATATGTCAGAGCAAGAAATTCCTAAAACAGAAAGAATTCTCGGATTTGGATTTTCAGATTTCGGCACTTTAATCGTGTGCAGTTCTCTTGTAAAAGTTAAACAAATGTAAGCTTAAAATTGTGATATTTTATCAAAGTAAGAAGTACTCTTCATGTTTAAAATTAACTCTTTGCACCAGATGTTGCAAAAAAACAAACAAAAAAACCCAAAAATCATTTCTGTGCTCCTCAGAGCTACTGAGAAGCCATTCGTGACTAAGCAGCGATCAACAGTCACAGGACAAAAATTCAGGGACTATTTTGGTAAACTGCAGCTTGTGTTTCCACAGAGTGGAGAGGACACAAGCATGGGAACAAACTGAGGAAATGGAGAGGGAAAGAAAACCTACTTGATTAATAAAATAAATGCAGCATGGCTTCAGAATATTCAGTGAGTTCTAGAAGATAAATCCAACATGGTGAAATATCTTTTTAGAGTTATTAGATGTTCAGTTTAATTCAATTCAGTTTTATTTGTATAGCGCATATTTACAACAAGTCATCTCATAGCACTTAACAAAGGCAGAAACACCCAACAATCCAACATCTGGATTCCCTATAAGCTTCAGCAGTCTGCAACAGTGGGAAGGAACCGAAAACCCCCACAGGGGAAAAAAAACCTCCAACAGAACCAGGCTCAGGGAGGGACGGCCATCTGCCTCCACTGGTTGGGTGGATGTAGGATGAATTATACAATTTAGTGTACAGTTAAACAAGTTATTAGACGTTATTGTCCTTTTGTTCCTTCATTTCAAATGGACCAATGAAATATTCCGTTTCGTAGTTGCTGGAGGTAACAGGAGGCATCATGGTGGGGGCAGCAGGATGCAGAAAGTGAGGCCAGCAGCTGTAGTTCAGGAGCTCCACAAATGTTGGTATTAAATTATCTCCAGTATGCAGAGTCACCATTTTATCCAGGATTAGTAACACTTGTGGGTGCTTGTAAAAATTTTAGACATGTTGATTCAGATTTTTGAAATAGATTTTAAAAAACATTTCTTTTATATATTTGTTTTTACTCCAGGCTGGTGATTTTCAGTAATAAAGGGCTTACTGGCGCCAACAATCTAATGTTGCATTCTATCACCGAATCGTCATCTAATTTCCACATCACTGCTGTGGCAGTGTTTTTTTTTTCTAAAAAAAATAATCTCTTGCCTTGAAATGATTATGATGTAACTCTACATTGTTGTCTTCTCTAAAATGTGCAGATCTACAAAGTCCTAGTCTTCACCTCCACCCACCCCTATACCACTTGCTGTAGCTCACACATACCAGCTACCAACTACTCTACAATATATAATGGCAAGTAAGAATACTGGAGTCATTCAGCCATAGGTGCTTGAGGCAGAAAGTGACTGAAGAATAAGATTTATAAAGAATGTCCAAGTTGACAGGATTGGTTCCTTATGAAACCCTACAAGTCTGAATCCATGCTGCTGAGACTGGAAATACACAGCCATGGCATTGACTGTTTATTTCATTCATGATACATCTTGTACAAAATTAAAAAAAACACAATATGGAGATGGTAACCAGATAAATAAAAAGTGTCAACCTGTGCTTTGGTAATATATATTCATCCAATGCATGTCTGTTGGTTCAGTTTTGAAAAAAAAATGCCACATTTTAAATTTCTAGTGAACAGTACACAGTTAATATGTGCTGAAAGAACGAATCATTCAACCCTATAGCCAAACTAATTAATGTAAATATCAACTTTTAGTGAGACTATTGTGATGTTTTCAACAAAACTGTGCTGTAGCACTTTAGAGACAGAATCATTTGTCACACTTTTTTCTTTTGTTTGCTCTGCATTTCTATTTAACAGGTGTGTTATGTGTTTATTGTTGTTCTTAACCCAGATTTGACAAACTTCAAACAGCTTTTAAAAGAACATTACTTGTTTGATGTCTTAACACACAAACAGTGACAAAAGCAAACGTTCGATTTTAGAATAGAATTTTTTGGATCTTTTTTTTTTTTGCAAGATTGTATCTCGAGATATCAAGATAGTGATTTTGCTTTAATTACTTTATCTCCTTATCGGAAATGACTGATATTGTGAAAATCTGTTTGAATTGCATTTTTTTTTTAAAGCTTAGACTTAGAGGTGTAAAAGCTGCAAAAATATAAAGATGCTTACTACTGATGTTCCTCAAACCCTCTCCACTATATAGCCTCCCTCATTAACAAAACAGTATACATTTTTTGACTTTCTACGTAGAATCAAAAGAACTCATAGACGTCAAGCTAAAAATTCCAGGTGAGCTCTTCAGAATAAGCAGCTGCTTCATAGTTCACCAGGTTTATTTAGTCACAAGAGCTGCTTTTTCGAACTGTAAAATGCCTCAGCTACAAGCAAACACACCAGATGTTCTGCTGTTGACTGCAAGGGTGAACACAAGAATCTTCATACACTCCCAGCATCTAAGGAACTGTACACGTAGTGGACTGCTGTAATTATTGATGCCAATGACCCCATAAAAATAGAACAATCCTTTTGTTAGCATGTTGCGCAGCTAATGTGGCCAACATTACCATTAGCTTTGATCGTGTGACCACAGGCCATTTCAGGGTAATTACATTAATTTAACATTTAAGCTCTTATCTTAATCTTTGGAGGACACATGTTGTATCCTTTATTTTTTTTTTAGAGAATTCTAAACTACCCAGATATTTTTTTAATGTTATCGTTTATGTCAAAGAAAACAAATATTTCAATATGAAATTGTTATGTTGCTTCACGTATCCCACATCTCTTTCTGGGGACATTGTCTGGAATGTGGTATTATTAGAGTCATGATGGTGGGATACTGTATGACTTAGAAATGTGAAAAACCTATGGCAGAGAAACATTTCATTCATAAAGCATTTACATACAGTAACCTACTTTCAGAAGTGTACCATCAGAGAAGGCAAACCAGACAAATGTAGCATCCAGTCATGCAGTTTCATCTGCAATTTGCTCCACCTTGCTGCAATGAATGAGAGCTTTCCAAATTAGAAAAGACGAAGTAAAACTTGAATGTAAATGACATCTGTTGGGCTAATCAAAAATCCTTGATATTTTTAACCCATGATGGCACTCTAAATTTAGAATCTGATATTTTCCATCATCACTCCTACTGGACAAGCTGTCACATACTTTGAGTTATTATTAATCCATTTCAGGATGGATCAATATGTCTCCAAACTCCACATAGGTCATAAACCAAACTGAAACTTGACAAGCCACTGAAATGAGAGCTTACCCCAACCAATGATGTAGTAGAGCTTCATCCTGTGGTCCTCACTGATGTTCACGGACACAACTTTGCTCCAAAGCAGCAGACCCTCCACCAGCATCCAGGAGAAGGAGGCCATGAAGAAGAGGTGGAGTAGTACAGTCACCAGGAAGCATGCTGCCTGCAGTAATAAAGATACAAAAAGACATAGAAAAAATGTGACAGGAGCAAAAAAAACGTCAAGAAACTGTTCAGTAACCTACCAGAGAGGACATTTTAATAAACAGTTTTAAAATATATTCCACTTAGCTTTTGACTAGTGTTTCAATTCTTTTCCTATAAATTTATGGTTTCAATTGTTTTGTCAGTATTTTTAAAGCTAATATCATAATATACTCCATTTTATTCTCAGTAATGATTTGTGGAGTGTCCTTGAACATGATAAATTGTCAACTATGTTATGTATGTTGTATGCTCGTTGTATCTCTTATGTTTAAAGTGTGAAAGGATTTGTATGCAAAGGTATATAAAGGTATACAAAGAAGAACGACTATTATTGTTATTCTTATTAGTTTTTGAGATATCTTGATCAAGTGTTGGTCAAAAATGTATTCTTATGACATGTCTTGACCTTGACCATGAAGACATACTGAAATAAAGTCATTAAATGGTAAATGGTCTGCACTTATTAAACAACCTTTTTAACCTTAGCTCGGTCCTTTACAATGCATTGGCAAAGGCAGAGCTGCCTGCCAATGGCAGCACCTTGGGGTTCAGTGTCATGCCCAAGGACACTTTGGAACATGGAGGGGTCAGAGATTAAATCTTCTAATTAGTGGAGAACCTGCAGTACCACCTGAGGCATAGCTGACCCAGACTCCCGAGAGTCCTCACGAAATTGAGAATTTGTGGGTCATAAAACCAATACAGTATAATGCCATCGCTATGAACAACCTTTTCCACCTTACACATAGTTATTTGATCCATTGTTCACATTAAAATACCGTTTACAGCAGCTTAAAAATTTTTAACCAAGTTTTCAGGGGCTTCAAACCTAGCATGTGACATCCTTCATTCAAATATACAATGCCATTTTTCATCGGAACAAAAGATGTTACGAATATATGTTAGCCAAGAACCTGTTGCTTTCAGAGCTCCAATTCATTATGCAGTGAATGTAATTTGTGAAGTACTTCATAACAACACTCAAGTCCTGTCTGTATTTAGCTGTATTCCTTTGAAGCTACAGTAGTCAGAGAAATTAGATTTATGATTTTTTTTAAAAATTGCATGTGATAGTTCATTTAAATGAGTTTTACTATTATTTTGCGAGTATTCCTGATACCACATGTAAGTACTCATAAATATGTCTAATGTCAGGACTCACCTCATTTTCAGATGCCCAGTCACTGCACATCAGCAGCAGCTCAGCAATGCCCAGAGCAACTATCAGGTTCTTATGGACGGTGGTACGGTCAGATTTGGGGACACTGCACAGATACAAGCACACACAACATACAATATGTGAGTAAAGCTCTTACAGTAGTTCTCAGGATTTTTTCGAAAACTGTTTCTCTGCAGTGCTGTTCACACATCTACAGAGTAGTGTTCTGTTTTTCCTTTTTTTCCCATTTATTGATGTGAATCTGGCAGGGTTTTATGAAATGCTTTTCACCCTTGATGCTTTACAGAATGCACTCTGTGACGTTTGTGACTCACCCCACAGCGATGAAGAGGATGAAGGTGAAGAGGAGGCCACACAGAGACACTCCACAGCCGATGAACGTCAGCACCTGCAGAGCTTTTTCGCTCTCTGCCGTCCTCTGACACACAAGCACACACACAGACACACAGGCAGAGTGTATGCTGTATACATAGCAGCATGTTCTGTAGATGAAAGCCTACATTAAATTCATTGTGACAACTGGACAGAAAAAATGTTACCTGGGTTTCATACACCTGCAACAGCAATGCAAAATTGGTGGTGTGGTTGCAGTAGCACACAGTGTATCCGTATTGTTTGGACACTACCTCACAGCCCTTGGTATTCCACCATCCACCCGCCTCTGGACTAAACACAAACAGCACATACTTACATATTTATATATAGAGGAATGCCAGGAATGAAAATATTATCCTGTCTAAAAGTTTTGCAGTCTTTTTTCATCTTTTTTTTTCACTTTGTTTTGATAAAACAGGTCTGATAGCTTTGGTATTGCAGAGGAATCTGAGAAATCTAAATTACACACAGATTTTAGAACCTTCATTAGTACTTACGTGAGATCAAAATCCCAGAAGGCACAGACTGGATCATACATAGTACCAGTTGGATTCTGTTTGAAGTGTAGAATATATGATGAGATTACATTTAATTGAGAAGAACATATGTCTGTAAAGAGGATAAATGTGAGAAATTTACTTTACCTGAACTCTGTGCTGGAGCTGAAATCGAACTGCAATGCTGACTGGCTGGTCATCTCCCAGCACTGTGGTGGATATGATAGAAGAGCCCAGGACGGTGCCCAAATACCTAGTTATGGACAAAAATGTGTGAATAATAGCAATGAATCAACACAAAGAGCAAGCAATGGCCTGTAATGAAAGAATTTGTAGAATATGTTGTTCTAAGAAAAAGAAAATGAACGAATGACAGCTTTGGGCAATAGAGACTTGTGGTTGAAATTTACTAGAATTTCGGCCTCAGGCTGCTCTGACATGATTGTAAAGCAGCTGTTATTTGCAGTTATGGTTGTGGTGCTGTAGTATGTTTGACAAGCTATGTCTCCACCTCTGACCGACTGGAGTTACTGATGTAACGACAGATATCTGCAATGTTATTTAACCTTGTCGAAACTCTATTTCAGGGTATGTGTGATTACATTTTGATATGGCAAAATTCCAGTTTGAGATATCTGCAACAAACTGCAAGGTGGATCAGTGGTTAGCACCGTTGCCTCGCAGCAGAAAGGTTCGCGTCTCGGTGAGGATGCCCGAGATCTTTCTGTGTGGAGTTTGCATGTTCTCCCTTCTACCCTCACATCAAGGAAAAAGTGCCTAACGTAATAACTGTAGCTATATACAATAACAACCAACTAGCACTGTTGAAAAAAAATATTATTACAGTGGCATGACATTTGCCAGCACTTCAGCATAAGCTGCATCTGTGCTTTTCTATAATAAGTGAAGAGGTGGAATAAACTCTCAGAAAGTCAGTGCAGTCCTGTAAGATAGCATTTAGACAGCAACAAAAATGTGTTGACAAAAGTATATAAGTAATCATTACTCTGGCAGACAAAACCACTTTCGAATCTGAAAATATTTTTTTTAAATTCAGTTGTCCTTAAGTGTACAAGCTATTTGCAGGTTGTATTGCAATTTCAAGCATTTTTCCAGCTCTACTTGTACTTGAATGTTACCTCTGGCTGCCATCAGTGACGGTGGGCACCATGGTGATGTTCTCCTCAGGATTGAAAAGAGGCCGCAAAGAGCCGTACCACGTGTTGACCAACGTGAGCCTATGGAAGCCTGCACATTCAACACAACAGCAAGATGAATGTTTCTTCAGCTTGCACCAGACAGCCAAAGAAAACAGTATTAAGAGAAATGTACTTCAGAAAGGATCACTTATTGTTCACAATGAAGAGTTGTTGCAAAACCCAACAATGCGCCTCCATCTGCACTTTACTGTATGACCTTGGGAGTGTAAGTAGGTAAATGCATGCTACACATTCACAAGTTTGTCGTTATTGCATTGTCCACTGCATTCACTTGCAAGACTTCACTCTGAATAAGTGGTTGCTGTAAGAGCAAGTGGAGGAAGATGATTGGTTTTTGTAGCAATCTCCTACCGTTGTTATGGAGATCCTGTATCTTCTCATGTGGGACTGAAATACAGTCTAAGTTGGTATGTTTTTGTGTCTCAGGCCCACAGAAACTTGATCCTCTGGAACCTTCCTGCAACCTCTGCTGTTGCACCTCCAGCTCTGAAAAGGACAAAGTTCAATTTCATAAAAAATCTGAGGACCATTCACATGTCATTCAGAAATATCCTTACTAAGTTATGTTTCATGATTACATCTATTTCCACGGTGAAGAAATGTTTTTCAAACATTTGAATTCTTTGTCTATACTAATGATCATATGTGTGCCCAGATCACACTTATCTTACAACTGATTTTCCTGTAACAAACACAAGTCATATTATTTGTTTTTCTCACCATTTTTAATAATCAAACTATCAAATAGCATTAGTCTGAATTTTAACTGGTTATATTTGAGAGTGGACAGAGATACGAAAGCATGCGGAAAAAGCAGAGGTGGGGGTCTCATCATGTACGTTAACAACCGCTGGTGTAACCCAAGTCACGTTTCTGTCAAGGTGGTTCTGTGTTGTCGGGATTTAGAACATTTAGGCCGTTAGCCTGCGGCCACATTACTTGCCACGAGAGTTCAGTCATGTGATCGTGATGTGTGTTTACATCCCCCCGAGTGCCGATGCAGCCGATGCCTGTGAGAACATTCACACAGTCACAGCAAGGCTGCAGACCCAACATCCAGAGGCAATCATCATCATTTCTGGGGTCTTTGATCACGCCACACTGAACTCTGCCTTGCCTACTTTCCACCAGTTTGTGAACTGCCCCACCAGAAACAACC
>NW_007578078.1:171469-198131 GCF_000690725.1 Stegastes partitus
AAAGTAAACTTCTAGGTGAAAGTGAGACTTTAAAAGTTTTGTGAACAAATCTTGAGGGGTGGTTTCAGAGTGAATGATGGATTTCACAACCATAACAACACTTTTCAATAAAATCCCATTTAAGTCCAGGCTAATACAAACTATGGGTTAAAAAATTATTGTGAAGTTTAAGTATTTCAATTTAACAAAGTGACAAGTCACATTCAACACTGGAGACTAAATAAAGACATTTATTTTTAAAATAAATGTTATTTATTTACTATAAGGTCTTGACTGCATTACTTTGGACCTAATAAACTACAGACTGCATATAAAAATGGATGTGAAACGCAATGACCTGAACTGAAACCCAGAGAATAGCTTTATGGTCAACACCATCTTTTTCTATAAGAGCCAGGACCTTTTAAACATGACTCCTGGTTGGAGCACAAAGCTGTCCCATACAGTGTCACCATCATCACATGTGCATTGTACAAATTATACTTAAAGTTTAAGTAAACTGGATTAAAATGTGAAACCATTGTGAAGATAAACATTACTTACTGATAGAAGAGAATTCTTTCAGAATAAGCAAAGAAAGAAAAGCTTTGGAAAATGTATTGCTCACTCTACTGACAAATGATGACAAAATAATAATTATATCAAATATCAACAAAAGCAGGGCACATGGGATTCAAATTGTAAACAGATTGTCAATCACTCCAGACAGGCATATCAATTAAGGGAGGAACACCAATGCATAGGTATCTCCGATGCCTAACATCTACCTAATTACTGAATTATTTTCAAAATGACAACTAGCACACTGCCCTGAAAGAGTGAATTTAGCTAATAACATCATAATGACTCGTAAAACGTTGACACTTTTTGAACAGAAACCTAGCCAGAGGTTTTTTGAAACAAACACCTAGTGACTTTGAATGATACTGAAGCAGCACGGGCTTCAATTTCATGTTATTGCAATAAACACTAACTCTGTGTGTAGATTAGGGTTAATTAGTTCTGAGGCATGCATGGTGGCATGGTGTCTTCTTAATGATGCTTGTAACACATAGGCTACCTTTGTTTAGCCACAAAGATATAGCTAGAGTGTCTAGAATAGAATAGAGAAAGAAACTGCTGTTTTGCTGTGCATGCATTCTTACAACATAGTAAGGAATTATTGCTCTTGCTGGTTTTGCTGTTGTAGTATTTGTATCTTAAAATGTTTTACACCATCTATCTTGTGAGGTCTTATGCTTTCAAACCATGTATAATCGGGGCCAAAGCCATTTAAAATCCAGTGGCAGAATGTTCACAGCTGAGTGTTCTGAGGTTAAAGAAACAGGTTGACAGTTTGGAAAATCTAGCTGTTCCAAGTAGCAGTTTTGAAATGTTTAACATCATTGACATCAGTCTCATTTTAGGGTTTGCCTTTATTTTTTCCGCCAAACAAGTGTGCGTGAAGTTTGTTACCAAACCCATTTGATCCTCTGACTGCTCGCGTTTTTGTCCCATTAGACATATTTATGTTTTTTCAGAGATTTCAGGCATTACTTTGGTTAAGTTACAGAGCTATCATCACTAACAGAACTAGTGGCCAGACAGCAGAAATAAAACCAACATTAGCTTTACTTTAACACCCAGACAAGCCTTGACAGTGATCTCTTCACCAAACTTTGATTAAACAAGCATTTCCCCTAAAGTTTCCATGGCTTCAGCATGCCCAGTGTACCTTGAGAGACACTCCATTGAACCTTTCTATGAATACTTATAGAAGGTTTTCAATTAAAATAATTTGCCCTTTGGCGGTCATAATCAAATCCATGGTCAAGTCCTAAATGCTGTTCTTTAGAAACGAGTGTCTGGAGATCTCAGTCGAGATTATGGTGGGTTGGATAATGCCATTTTAAGTGTACTAACGGAATTATGTCAGTACAACTTAGTACCAATTCAAATTACCTCAATCAGTGCCAAACTTTGGTATCTGAGAAGACATCTGGATGAGAGAGCAGAGTATATATTAGAGAGAAAGACACAATGTACAGATGTGTTGAAGGATTGTGGTTGGCTTTTACCATCAGAACAGAGTCAATCCAAAGTTAGTATCATGAACACCTTTGCACAAATTTGAACTTTAACACAATGCAGTCAATCATGGAGACCGAACTCTTCCATTAAATTATTCCATAATGAGCTGTGTCACTGCTAAAGATCCACGGCTCCTAAGGCTTTTAAGTTTGTTTTTATGAAGCTTATACATCAGTTCAAAAGGAAGCTCTGTTCACTCACATTCCATCTATATTCATCTATGTGAATTTGGGCTACTCCTGCTGCTCTATTCTCTTTGTCACTTGCATTTTCCCATGTTGTCCAATCACTCTTTTCACAATCTGAATGTCACTATTCTAACATTCTATCTGTCCATGTTCTCCAAGGCAATTGGCCATGAGACCCCATTCTTTAAATTCATGGTAATTCTGTCTCTGTCCCATTCAGATTATTGATCTAGCATCCCATCTCCACCTCATCCACCACTGACCAGGCTATCTTAGCTAATCTCCATCAGCCGTCTGTTATCTTTGCATCACCTCCACTACCGTCTAGTGACTAGATCCTTGCTTGTGTTGGTTTTACGCTCAGATGTACGTTGCTTGGGATAAAAACATCTGCCAAATAAAACTGCAGAATTGTTGAATTGTAGATTCTTGGGGGGCTGTAAGGTGGCTTGATGGTTAGCACTGTTGCCTCGCAGCAAGAAGATCCCTGGTTCGCATCCTGGTTAGGATGCCTGGGATCTTCCTGCATGGAGTTTGCATGTTCTCTCTGTGCAGTGTGGGTTCTCTCTGGGTTCTCCAGCTTCCTCCCACACAGTCTAAAAACATGTTGAGTTAATTGGTGATTCTAAATTGTCCGTAGGTGTGAATGTGAGTGTGCTTGGTTGTCTGTCTCTAAGTGTAGCCTTGTGATAGACTGGTGACCTGTCCAGGGTGTCCCCTGCCTTCACCCTGAGTCAGCTGGGATAGACTCCATCCCCCATGACCCTAGTGAGGATTAAGTGGTGTTTCGATAATGGATGGATGGATAGTCTTGGGGCGACTCTCCTCATTTATTACCACCCGTGTCAGTGTTGTTGTCACCACTGGTACTGGTACTGATAATGTTATTTCACACAACATTTTGGACATATTTTTTATAACTGAAATTACATTTTTGTTATTACAGAGATAGTAAAGTGCCATAAAAATATACCGTCGGTTACATGTACCAAATATAAATTTAAAGGTGAACATTACCCAACCAGAGATCATTATAGCTAGTTAATGCTGTTACCTTTTTTGTAAAGCATCTCCGAGTATCTTAAAAAGCGCAATATAAGTATGATGTAATATTATTATTAATGTCTACAGCTGCATTTGTCTACCATTTAAAAATCGATGTTAGGAAAATGTCCAATTACCAGTTAGTAAACATAGTGTCTGGTAATGACAATGAACAGAAGCAAAAATGTATAGGTCTATAACTTACAAATTAAAGGCAACATTAAACCTGCAGGTGATCATACAGCATCATTTTGTAAAACATGGATTTGATTAGCAGTAAAAAAAAAAAAAAAATCTTTTTTGCTGTTCTATTACTGAGTCTCTGTTTCCATTGGTGAATGGATTTTTTTGAAGGCCAGCTGTTACATAATTGCATTTCTCTGTAGTTTCTAAAGCCCCTTGATGATGGACCCAGATCCTGGCTCAAATTTGTCATCCCTTTGTATCAAAATTCCTTTGCTGTATTTTCACATTTGCTATATTTTAATATGCCTGTGCGTTTGTGACTCACTGATGTTGGGGCTGTGAATGGTGAGGTGATCGTTCTCTGCCATCAAGCGAGGACTCAGGTTTGTCACCATTCGGTCAATACTCTTGACCACATCCATGGGTCCGTTCACCACCTAAAACACACAGAGCACCGGCGTGTCAGCAGCAGCAACACTCACCCGCTCTGCTCTGCTCAGCACAGTCGTCAAAGCTCAAGAGGCACACTTCAAAATGACCATTCATTGCCACACAATAAGAAAATGCTTTCAGCACTGTTAACTGTTTGCCACAGACTGCAGAGTTTAGCATTAGAGGGTGCACACAGCTCAATAGATAGGCCTATAATGCAGGGTACAATCATAGATTTTGCCATTGTCTGTTCTGAAACCCCGCATTCTGATTTCAATATGCCCATCTAAGAGCTGAGCCTTGGAGACAGAGCCGGGAGCAGAGCGAGGGAGGTTTGTGGATGAGTACAGCCACAGTTTTTCAGAGTGATTCTCATCCATTGAGTCTGGGTTGAGGTGGCCTTGGAGCACTGAGAGGCCTGGGGGGGAAGGGAGGCAAAGTGCTGAGAGAAACACAGCACTTGTCATAAGGTAACCTCCATACGGATCCATACACTCCAAACATCAATAGTGCAGAGGAAGAAGTGAAAAAATAAATAAAAAATTGGTAGTAAGGGTTTGGAGAAACGCATTGTACCAGCTGTGAACAGAGTTTGATGTTTTCTGCCAGAAATTGGTAGAAAACCCAGATGATTAAGCTATGTCTTGGAGGCAGATATTGCATTTATCAGTTGGACTCCTGTGATTCCAGTGCTGGTGATGAGCACTGTATCCATAGAGGCATACTGTCCTCTAGTGGTTTATAAATGAAATAATATTTATCTACTGATCTACCTAAATGCAGGTCCATCACCAATGCCTATTGTCTATATTTCTTAAGCTCTGATAGAACAATTCCCATCATTTTTCAAAACAAGGTTGCATGGACATCCCTGCCATACCTCCTATCTATAGTACTGGCCATTTGCTTGTGCTTTTTTTTTTCCTTACAAAATTTTAAATCTATAAACCATATTGCAATGAACTTAATGTTATTATCTTTATCTGAGGTAACTAAAAACTGGGTCGGAAGCCTACGATAGGCAGTCTACATCTGCAGAAACTGAGTCGGGAAACAATCTGCATCTGCGTGTACATCTGCCATACTAGTGTCAGCCTGCATGAGAGGAGAGGGAACACTGGTAAACTGGATTGTCTAGTGATAAGTAAATGTTTAGCAAGTAAGCAGTTTTGGGTACAATTTTATTTATATATTTTCTTCTGTGAGATGCACGGAATACTGATGAAGAAGAACCCTTTTTTTGTCTTATTTTGATGCAGATTTGTACATTAGCAGAAACATAACTTTAAATGGTAGGAAAAGCAACGCTCTGCTCATTTAGTTACAAAGAAAATTTCTTCCTAAAATGGATAAATAATTGTGGTAAATAATTACAATCTCAACATAATCATAATAACTGTGATCATTATTGTTAATGTAGCGGTGCAGCCCTAACACACTGACAGAGAAAGTAAATTAATTGTGTATTGGCCACATCATGGCTGGTGTATTGAATCAGTGCATCATATGCTCAAATACTTCAATTTCCACCAGTGTTCGGCATTATGGTGTTTGGATGACAGTGATAGAGAGCTCTGTTTACTTCTGATCCACATTTGATCTCACATCCTTGTCAAAATATTCAGAGAGCCGATGTGAGCATTGTACTAAAGCACCTGCATTAATTAGAAAAAGACATAATCACCCCGGTGCAATTTTTCATGACTTGAACATGAGTGGAAGGAATGAACGCAGGGAGAAAGAAAGAGAAGGGGGGGGCGACAACAGGAGCAGGAGGAAGGACAGGGATCCCCATAAAGACAGTGGCACTGAGAGGGAGAGGTCCAGGGATAAGAAGAACAGGGGAGAGACTGATGACCCGAGGCATAAAGAGGACAGGGAAAGGCACAGGAAAGAGAGGAAGGCCAAACGGTCAAGCTGGAATTTAGGTAGAGACAGGAGGCACAAAACTGGGGGAGAGGAGAAGAACAGGAAAAGAGATCGAAGCCACAGCAGAGAGAAGGATCGAGAGAGAGACGGAGAGCAGCGTTCTCACAAATGTAGTGGCAGTAAAGAGAGGAGCCACCATCAGCGAGAGTCCACGATCACAGCAAACATAAATGCAGAAGGAGTCACAGCACTGAGTAAATGTCACCTCGCAGCAATATTACTTCTTCTACTCCTGTGTTTATCTTCCTGTTTTCTACCCAGTTGTCTGGTCTGTCCCTTGTGCAAAAGAGAAGGAATGTTAGCACGTCAGACCTCTGGAGCTGTTGTCTTTTGGCCAATGTAATGTTGCTTTACGCTTATGTTTTCCTGCTATTTCACTCCCTGTTAGACCATTGTTAGTCTCCGCTTGAAATCCGAAAAGTGGCAAAAATGGCATTTTTATTTGCTATGGTTCGTGTTTTTGCCCCTGGAAGAAATGGGTTTGTACAAGGTGCAATATGCAGGATTTTGAACATAAATACTACCTCATTACAGGACCAAACAACTTTACGTACAACAATATGTTGAGTAACTGCATTGTAAAGAGAGAATAAAGTCACACTCCCTTTGTGTGCGTGTGTGTGTGTGTGTGTGTGTGTGTGTGTGTGTGCAGAATCCCAGCTTCTCTCTTCTGTGTTTTTGTTGTGTGTGCATGTGAATTTCTCCCTTTGAAATTGTTGGTCCTGTTCATATTTATATATAACGCACTGGGAATAACCTCCCACATTGCCCTGTAAAGAGAGAGTGCAGTCTGGAGTGTTTCCATGGTGCTCCAAAAATCAAAGAATTTAAAATCTAAGTATTTTATTTATGTTAAGGTGCACTCGTTTAATTTCAGCTCAGTGTGAGAGTTTTGCTGCTCTCCTCTCCTTGTCTGTCTCCACTATTTCCGTCCTGCTCTGCTCCATGACCCATGGAAACAGACACAGACAGAGCACATATGAATGGAGGAGAGACAGGTCAAGTGAAGATAACATTACTCGAGTTGACAACAACTCCTTACAGCAAGTCAATGTATTTTACAACTTAATGGGCTAATGGTTGTGGCTGTATTACTTTTATGCTGATGCATATGGACCGTTAAAGAGACACTTAACCAATTTTTCATCTCAAGGCCAGTTTACTAGTCACAGAAAGTACTATTAAGCTTGTGAAAGCAGTTGTATAATTCTGTGGTTCTGTTTCTCAGAAACGCTTTTAAAGCAAAAGGGGATTCTTTCCATGAAAAACATTTTTAAATATGTCATTTTAAAACACGGAGATGAGTTTTTAGGAGTTTACTGAATGCCAGAAGAGGGACATGAAGCTGCACTATGGATACAGGATCCAGTAATGCAAGGGCTTGACACACGGTAGACTTCAGTCTAAAAGTCAGGATCCCTCAGTACGCCTCAATTTTTAGTATTCTATTTTTTAAAAAATCTGCCACTTGAAAGCTCTTTGACTTCATACCAGTCTAACATTAAAGTGCGGAATTAGCCATTCAACAAAAGCCTTCTGTCAAATCACAGTGTTTTGCCTCTGAACGTACACTCATTTGACAGTTAGCTAGGTACATCTGGCTAAAACAGATACAGTCTCAAACAACATGCCTGAATTTGTCAGGTTTTGTTTAATTGTCTTCGAGAGGTATTGATTCAAGTTTAAGATAACTTTAGAGGATACAGTTTGTGCTGTTGTTGAACTGATTGCATCGATTAAAGAAATTCCAACACATATAACTAAATGTGAGTTTTTAATGGCTCTAACAGGCTTCTGCAAACTGAACATTAGCTGGAGACCATTGCATGCAATGACCAGGTCAAGACTGAAAACTGTATTCTGTTATTTGCCTGCAGAGTCAATATTGCGTCCAATGTAGAAACACAAACTGGATAGATTTGGAAACACTATACACTGAAGATAAGCAGTGCTACTTCGTACACCCCACCTCTTTGATGGCCTGCCACTTGTGGGCATTGTCTTCACTGATGATGCTGTCGGCCACGCTGATGAAATGCTGGCTCAGCTCCTGCATGCTGTCCTGGCTCCGGTTGCTGACATGGTCCACCGGCTGTAATGGGACGTCAGCAGCCAGAGACAGCAGCTGGATGAGGGAAACCATGTCTGCTGGCTGCAATCCCTCCTGGTGGGTGTCCTCCAGGGCCTGTGCAGAGAACTCCAGCAGGACTGACGCCTGGGTCAGGTTGCTCAGGCCTGACGACTGCTGCCCCAGCACAGGCTGGGAGAGCAGACAGAGACTGTTCAACAGAACCGCTTTCATTTCATCATCAAACATCAACTCCAAAATATATATATTTTTAAAGTTTTATGACAAAAATTAAAATTATGTTAGTATTTTATTAATAATTTGACAGTGCTCAACAGCATATTATTTAATTGATTACATGTTTCTTCTTTATAATTGTTGTTGTTATTTTCCTGTTTACACCCCATCAAACATAAATTAGCTGTTACCAAACACAAATAAGACTCTGCTTGTTCCAAAAGCTTTACTTGCCAGTAAGTTGCAAATAAAAAAAAGCAAAGATATCCTCTGGTTTTACAAGATGTACATTTTCTTTAGCCAAAGCGAGATTAGAATGTTCATACTTTCAGTTAATTGTTTTACATTTTCATATAGTTTAAAGTGCAATTTTTTTCTTTTTACTATCCCAAGGATTTGACTTGCTTTGTGTTTAGCACACAAAGACAAAGCGACATAGGAATGTCAAAATCATAAAAACGGCACATCAGATTTTATTCTAGGGAGTTTTTCAGCAATGTAATACATCATATCATGTTTATAGTCTTAAGATGAGAGAGTGTACACTTGTATGACCACTGTGGTAGCAGACAGTGGATGTGCATGCAGTTCTATTAATAGGAACACATCGGAGACGATTGCATTGACCCTCATATCAAAGCTAGAAACACAGACAGGGCTCCCACAGCTGTTTCTGAAAGGCTGTGTACTTCTTACAGGATATAGAAGCTGCTCACAGATTGAGCTGTAGCACTGTGACAGTGATTACCCCTGGGGTGTGTCAAGCATAGTGGGCAGATAAGTACAGGACTTCTCGAGAACTGCAACTGATGGAAACACGTACAAATCATACAAGCACCTCCAAAGTACAGGAGTCGACTACTTCAATTACAACTCTTTTAAAGATGAGTTATAAAGGTGCGAATAACTGAGAATGTCCTTTTCACACATTTGTTGTAAAGCCCATTTGTTTTTCTGGTGCAGTCCACTTACGGATCCACATGCACCCTTGTGGACTTGGATCATTGTCTCTTCACTACTTTTGTGAAATACCATCTATATCTGCTGGCAGCCACTCCAACAAGTTCTAAATAGGCAAGAAAAACCCTTCAATAACCCCCAATTTTAGAAGATTCAGGTACTTGTAAAAGGCTTCCTGTTAACAGAACTTTATGATATGCTTGGATAAGCAATATAAATGGATGAAAAGTAAATCATAGTCAGCATGAAAGACAAGTATACACAAGTCTTTTTATTGTTTGGGTGAATCAGGTAATCAGGTTTGATATACTTTGTTTCAAATGATTTGGCATGAAAAGGGGCCAGTAACATCAGCAGTAAACATTTACCTGAAATACAGGCATCAGTGTTAGCCTATAGCGACCTATATAAAACTCTTATGAAAATACATGCCAGACTTACAAATAAATTCTTTATCAGTGCAAAATAATGTAACCAGATTAAAAACGAAAAACTCTTTCTTCATAAAGTTAAGGAATTTAAGTCTTAACTCTATATTTGGTGCAGTTATTTGACAGCAGAAGTGTACCGAAATCTTTTAAAGGAGGTAAAGTTGTGCCACATGTAGTTTCGTTGAGGCAGCCCATTCTGTAGTACATATTGTTCTCACTGCACATCATTATTATTCTGCTCTAGAGGAAAAACACTCTGGCTTGTTTTCATCTATTTTAACCAAAGGATGCAGCTTGTTTCCTCACAATAGTGATGGGACATTTATTTTGGTGAAACATTTGCATGCAGTAGAGACAAACGCCATCATTAAAATGGATAATCCAACAAAAAACAAACAAATGAATATGCACACAATGAAAGATGAGGAAAAAGCCATCTGAAATGAGCAGCCAATGGCAGACCTATATTTGCATTCTACGCTGTTGCCCATAGAGTTTGTTTTCAGACACATTCCTACTTTTATTTGTATTTATACACATCAGTAATCACTTTTGACCAGGTGCAATGATTACATGCTGAGTCCCAGTTACCAGGTGAAACAGATTCTGACTTTGGTATCTGACTGAAGAGAGGGACGTCCTGCCCATTGACACCATCAACAAGCTACGATGTCTTAACGCATTGATGTGTGTCAGGGGTGGTCATAGTCAATATTAGTGACTGAGTGACATTTGAAAAAGTAATATTGGACATTCCTATGCATGAAATCCCCTAGAATATATGTTTCATGTCCAAGGGACCATGGCTGAAAAATTTAAACCAAACCCTTAATCCGATTAGTCAATACCCCTAATTTAGTTTAAGCCTGAATACACAGTTTGCAAAAGTTAATTGTGGTTTAATTTTTACTGTGATATGTCTTGTATGTATAGTGTGAAATCAATAAAGTTTTGAGAAGATATACACTTTATCTATCAAGACTAAATCGCATTGTCACAATCGTTCCATGAGAAGAGGTTAAAATAAATATTTTATTTTAACTTTATGGGCAACAGTGTACAGTGCTGAGGCTGACTATGCTACATGAAGATGTACACTAGTGTATGGCTACCTGGCTCTTGTTGGAAAGCTTCATCAGTTGACCCATAAACGCAGTGGGCAGAGAGCCCTGAGATTCCATCATCTGCTTCATCTTGAGGTAGCGCTCTGTGCCAACAACAACATCAGTGTGGGCTATGATTAGTAACGGTAGGATGCTTTGCAGCTCAGACAACTCATCATTCAACCTTTACCCTGCTGAAGTATCCAAGAATAAACCACTGAACTCCCAAGAAAAAAGGATTTATTCTTGCTATAAGCTCACATGTAATATATAATTAATTTACAACAGGCATATGATTCATACGTTTGTACCCTCAACATTATCATTCAGTCAGAGACTCTAAGTCTTGCAAGTCCTGGCTTGACATAATTTTTATCAACTAAACAATTCTTTTCAGGAATATGTTTTAATACAGTGTGTTACAGAATTTCTACTGGTGCTTAAATGTATGGGGAGCTATGAAAGAAGATGTGGAAAATTTAAAGGGGAAAAAAAGTCGCGTTAGTAAGTATTTTTGTAAATGATGTGCACCAACAGGGTAAAATACTAAGAAAACAAATTGAAGTTTGGGGAAATTGTGTTAATAACCTTGTTATAAACACATTTTCCCCAGACTTCAATTAATTCCTTACTGTGTGATCCAAGTGTAAAACATTATTAAAGTATTGAATTCTATACTGTGTTGAATGTCACTACATGAGTCACTATTCACATGCATTACTTATTGCTTAGTCCAATGACATTGTAATAAAACACCCTTGTAGATAAATGTGATATTTGGTCAGTTTGGACTTGTGACCAAAAAAACAAAACAAACAAACCAAATTATAATCACATGACAATACAAATCATACTTTAATTGTAAGAAATGTTATTGTACTTCATTTGCAGAATTACCTTTCAAAGTAAATGTTTGACATCCACAGTTCTACAGGTTTTAATCCATATATTTATGCAAGCTGCACTATTATGTATTGCTCTGGAAAAAAAAACTTGATGTTGTGCACAGTATGTGAGGCTTACCTCTGCTGCTCCTGCAGATGAATGGTAGCTGATCAGAGCAGTCTCTCTGGCCCAACAATGGAAGCTGGTCTGTCCAGCCCTGCAGTGTCTTGCAGCCCTGCAGCTCCATCTGCTGGTGGTCTGCTGTTCACACAGTCATACTGTCATTATCACAAAGTCAGTGCACAACAAGACATGTGTCAGCAAAAGCATGTCTAAAGGTCTTGACTGGTGATAAGCTATGGATGAGTTGAATATTGCATTTTACTCAGAGGAAGGTTTTCAGGAGAATCAAGATGTCATTAAGTGTAAACAGCAAACTGAGTAATCATAAATTTGATATAAATCAAACCACAGCAAATGTTAATATAAAGAACACCTGAAACCTTGTCATTGCTATTGTAAGAAAAGTTGCTACAAGGATTTTTAAAGAGAAAAAGAAACTGGACAGTGGGGGAGTGACTGTTCAGCTCCATGGAGCTCTGTTCTCCCCCATGTTGTCTGTCCTGGAGCTGTGGGAATCCCCTCCACTCATCTGGCCCTCCCTGACCCTGTCTCAGTTTCACTGCCCTTCATTCTTCTTTGCTGTTTCTAGAAGCATCTCTGCCTCAGACTGTTCAGTTTTACATGTCTTTGTGACCTTTTTTCAGGCTATCCCAGATCTTAGTGGTTGATTTATCCATTACTTTTTGCTAACTGGTTCAACTGACCTTTAGCCACTGTTCAATCCTACAACTGCGACCCGAACTAGGCAAGGAGGCCTGTGACTGACAATTTACAGATCAAGGAAAAATGCCAAATGGTGTGCAAATGTAACCTGTGAGTACCACAGCAGTATATACTTAATGCAGTTGGTCTACTCACACGGATACAGAAAGCAAGGATGCTGCTCCTGAACTAAGTCACAGAGTCTGTCTCTCTTCACTGCCTGAAAATGATTTGCCAATCTGCATCACTGGACTCTGACCATGACCAGCTAGCATTATCACCCTCATCCTGTCTCTCATTTCTCCAGTCACCTTTCTGTAGCTGACTGATGGCAACCTAGTTTGCATGCCCTGCACCACTGGAGGCCGTGGTGATTTGTGATCCAGCTGACTAAACAATGACACATAACCTGAACCATGTCATACCACACAAGAGTTTTTAAGAAGTGATAACTTTACTGAAGTGAAAACCTGACCCTAAAAGGATGCTAAAATTTGCATCTGCTGGTGCATGTGGCCTGTTTATGAGTTAAAATAAAATATTAACATACCATGTTGTGTAAGAACATTGTAGTTCCTGTATTTGTTTGACCTCTGTGAACTGTCAAGACGTCAGGTTCCTGATGCTTTTGTTTGGACCAGTGAGCTTTTCCCTTGATTTTATTGTCTTTTTTGTTCACAAACGTCTGGTTTCAAATTATCTTGTGAAGTAATGCTTACTGTAATCCTCTCCGTCTACTCTCCACCACAGATTTTGGTATTTCCGTTAGTGTCTCTCACTGACATTGCTGAAAACACTCACTAGGTGTTAGTATGCGGAAAATAAATTGCTTTTGAAGCCGACCTAAAGTGGTCATTTAAGGAACTGAAGATTTAGGTACTTCCGTTTTGAATTTTTCAGCCTTGGAGGTTGCCAGTTGGATTAAACTATAAACAGACTTTCTTTCATTAGACCATAGACTTTTTTTTATTGACTGAGGACATAATATTTTGTATATCTGACATTATATTCCTATATTTAGGATATTTTCACCGAGCTTGTCCTACAAAGGCTGTAAAAGGACAGAAGATTAGCAGACTGGACCTGTGCCCCTCTTCCTAAATGACACAGCTTTCACAGGAAGTGCAGGCCTTACCCTAAGCCTCTTTACAAATGATCGAGCTGCACAGACAAAGTGTAGCACAGACATAAGCCACAATGTGTGTAAGGAAGTAGGACAGCATTGCTAAATATGAAAAACCATACTACAAACCTAGTCATGACTGCAAGTTATGTACTTTACTTTAGTACAAAAGATGCCACTGGTATCCACTGCCCTACATCTAGGAAGAAGCTGTGCTTTTTGTCAATCACAGGTTGTGGACGACATTGCAAGGCCATTAATTAATGTCTGCAAAGCACACGTCAGTTGTGTCCTATAAATTAAACCAATGGAAGTGTCTCAGATGCACTTGCTGGAACATTTGGAATGAGACAGTGTTATCTTACCTGGACAAAACAGAAGGGCCTGCATCTCTTTGACCAACGGGTGACGACGTAGGAGGTCAAGGTTCCAACTGAAAAGAATTTCCTGGGTCATGGGTGAACATGCGTTGAGGGCATGAACATGTCTTGTTTCCAGAGAGATGTTCCAAACATTCAGGTCAGTGATATTTCCAAAAAAGGGTTCTGTGAAATTCCCACCAAAGGAGTCTTGGTCCTGACCCAGGATCAGAATCCCATCCCCATAGATATCCCTGGAAGTGATCCCTGAGCCTGTGTCTTTCTTGTCTCCATCCACATATATAGCCCAGTGGCTGCTGCTCCGGTGCCATGTCACACAGATGTGATGCCACACTCCATCATTTGGGAAGGATGCCTTATACGGCAGGTGCTTCCCATGGATGATGAGTGCCAGGAGGATGCGACCCTGCATGTCCACTTGGCCACGTAGCTGGAACTCATTAGTAAACACAGGTGCAGCATAGGAGAAGATGGTGGACACCTCATTCCACTCTGGGTCCCACTGAATGCGAACACAGACACTGACAGACGACAGGGCAGGGAAGACTATGTTGACATGAGCAAAACCCTCCCGAGATTCCTTTGGGAAGTTGAGCGCTGAGAATGGCAAATCTAATTTTAAAAAAAAGAGCAGAAGAAGTAGTTTTGGTTTTGGAAACAAACTTGGCTTTACACATCTAGTGATTGCACTCACACTGCTTGGAGAAGGCTACAGGCTTGGAAGCTGCTGTCCTGGGATCCTTGACCCAGACTGGTGTGCGAAGTCCAGTCTGCCGAAGCAGCTCCAAGGTTTCTTCCTGGTCACCTGTCTGATCCATTGTAACAAGGAAGCTAAACTGGCCTCTGCAGAAGCTGTCGGCCCTGAAGTAGGACAGCGAGTCATTGACCAGTTGGAAGGCTGAGTGTGATGTCAAATGAACCAGTTGATATTGTCCTGGGAAGTCAGACGCAGAATTCAGGACATAATAAGTGAAATGAAAAAAAAAACGCAAATCACATAAGAATTACATGATTTTTAAAAGCTTAAATAGAGAAGCCAGTAGTATTAATTGAAACTACTGGTCATTTTAAGTGACAAACAGTCTTACCATTTGAGTCTCCCTCTCTTTCTGGTCCAGCATGTGTTGGCTCACTCTCACATGCCACCTACAAGAGAAAAAGTCCAATTTAATTTGCTTTTTCTGCCATTTTAAAAATGAGCAATAATGCAACTTTTTCAGAACTCAGTTGTCAGTGTTTTCAATTTTCATGCATTACGAATCATTTTGAAATACAGCTTAAGACAGTTAAAATGAACCAGATGTGAAAGCGTTCACACTGCTGTTGTTATAGTTTGTAGTATGAGAAGGTTATTACCACCAAAAAGAAGAGTATGAATCCAGTAAGCAGGACTCCAGTCATCTCTAGGCCAGTGTTGTCTCTAACTGAAACAAACCAGACCAGCTGATCTGGAAAATACAATTTCCACTGAAAACAAATCAATGTATACTGATTATGGATATTTAAGCCGGTAATATCTCAAATAAAGCTTTGAGTAATGCAAGGCAACGCAAACCAGAAGCATCTTAAGATGTCACTCTTCAACAGCTGCTTTTCAAAAATTCTGCAGAGTGTTCTGTCGGTTCAGTGTTGTTCTCTAGTCACTTGTAGAATCCCTTCTTTCTTCCAAACAGCAGAAAGTCTCTTTGAGCAACCTCAAAACAAGTGCAATATATGGAACAATCAAACATACATCCAGGCCAAACTCCTCATTCAGCACTTCAGCGTCAACGTCCACCATATCCTGCAGTGTTTCTAATCTCCTGACTGGGAGAGAGCCAGTGATCCCAGTGCATCTGTCCAAGAGTCCCAGCCTGTCTCCTGTCTCCTTCTCCTTCCACACCTCCCACACTCCTCCCTCCCCTCCTTTCCCCTCCCCTCCATCTTCCTACCCTACCACCCCTAAGGCATCTGCCTTTGTCATGCAAATTGAGTCATTTTTTAAAAGAACCCTACTTACGCAAGCAGTGTCAAGCATTTGGCACAGAGAGTTCATCAACAACAGCAGGGCGGTGGACATTTTTACCACATAGCCTTTATTTATGCCTTCTATAGGACTCTCTAAAGTTAATTGGAACATCTGTTTCATTGCTTTACTTCAAAGTCAATAAAAGATTTGTACTATTCATGTAATCGGTGTATAGTAAGCCGTAAAGTTTGTCTTTTTAGAAGCCTTTCATCTGGTGGTTTTGTGCACCAGATGATTGAAAGGCTTTTGCATGTGCTCTGAAATTAAATGCATCCTCTGCATTCACACTGAAAGATTCTTTTCACAGGCATTTACCCATTAACAGATTAATAAGCAAGTAATTATATTGCTGCGTAGGTAACAATTTTAATGTTGGATACCAAAATCTGACTAACTCAGGTCCCCTCAGTCAAGAAACATCATCACACCCACAGACTTACTGTATAGACTTGTTTTGATGAGACCTTTAAGTTGTTCAAGGAAATTTGTTTCAAATTAGATCTTTTCGTAGTTTCTCTTTTCTCTTTTCGTAGCATTGCAGTATTGAGGTGTGGGAACATGGCAACATTGCTTAGAAGAAGAGGCAAGAAACACAAGCAGTCTCTTCCTTGACAGGTTGGATGCAAAACAATAGTTAACGATTTAAGCCCAGAAATAGTGTAAACCAATGCACTCATCATGAAAGAATCTAGTGATGCTGCACATCAAACTAAACAGCAGAACCTGGGCTACACAAATATATAAGCCATTTCTACATGCCTCAGACACAACTCAAACACCAACGAAATGAATGATCAAATATGGACATTGCTATAGCGCCACCACGTCAACCCACTCGCCACATTTCTGGCTCTAGTGCTTTGGTACTTTATGCAAAACACCCAAACAACCCCTCAAACGAAAGCAGACAGTCCACAGACTCCAAACATATTCATCAAAGCTCTCTAAAATCAACACATCAGCGAGAAATAACCCAAAGAACAGCAAAAACCGAAACCGCTTCATCAAACTGTAGTTGTAAAATTTCTCTTACCTTAGCTGTTTTGCCATGAAAAGTTTATTTTATCGGTAAATCCACACCTGAATCAGTTAGTACTACTTCCTGTGTTACACGGAAATCATTCTGGGCGTCTTTTGGAGGCTTCGTTAGCAGAAGGGCGCTACCAAAGTGCGCACTGACTCTGTAAGCGGCTGGTCTACAAGATTGGCGTTGTGATGATTCTGATTGGTTAAAAGTGCTGTCAATTTCATGTTGGTGGCGCTCGCTACACTCTATTGGCTCTATAGATTCAAAGGCGGTGTCGATCACCGAAATTGACCAATCCATGACGGAGGATACAGCCTTGCCTCTCCACAGGAACTTCACAGCAGTTTGATCAGCATTAGGCACAGGGCGCGTAACACAGACAGCGGTCTAGATAGAACTTCAGAACTTTATTGATCCCTTTTATAGGGATCAATAAAGGTCTGGTTGAATGTTAAAAAAAAAAACACAAAACTGCAGTATTTGGATGTATTGAACACCATTAGTGATATACAAGTGAAATATATAGTTTGTACATAAGAACATTCAGATGGTCACAAGTGTTCCAGAATGTACCGAAGTATGCAAAAATGTCACCTCGCCTGATGTGTCTGAACTAAAAACTTTGTAATTTTGTTCTGTTTCACTTTATCAGAGTCAATCTTTGCAGAGAGAATGATCACATCGTGTGCTATGATTTGGGAGAGGTTTAGAGCTGCAGCTGGATCACTACAAAGAGATAATTATCCTGAAAGTGCTTTTTTAAAAATTTTTTTAGGCAAACCTGAATTTTTTAAATTTGTGTGTGTGCCATCTACATTTACTTTGAACCAGTAACATATATACTAATATTTACACATCTGAACAAATCTTACAAGTGTTCCTTTTATTATGACAAAATAATTATTCAAATAGACCTTGTGGTTGCAGAGATAAACTGTTTTTATTATGGGCATGTAATATTTGAGCAAAGGCCTGAAAAATAGCTCAGGGCTTAAAGGGTTAATGAAAATAAGCATAGTTATTTGTATTATTGTTCTAGCATATATATATATATACTTAAGGGGATATGAAGGGGATATTACCAATAGGAAACTTTTAAAGGGACCACTAAGATCTGCAAGGTGAGGCCCATGTGACTGATGGAGACAGCTAGTTTTTTCTCAGTGAAAGACAACCAACAATACAACCATAGGACCTACAATAGCTGTATAATTGTATACCCTCACTCACACCGACTGTAATGACCATGGGGTTGACAGTGTTGTTTTATGAGTAATTTCAAGTAAAAAATATTTACGAAAATTTAATTTTTGTCTTTTTAGTGCAGTATTATTATGTTTGCAGTAACACAGTAGTATTGTTTGGGCCTACTGTGCTGTGCCTACTTCTTCCAGTCAGACTTGGCAGAGGTAAAATAGTTGTCAATGTACGCACAAGTGAAATTTTGTTGTACTTACTCTAGCTGAGACACATCTGAAAAAAATCACAAGGGACAGCTGCTGGACCAATCACAGGCAATAGCCTTACGCAAACCTCTGTTTGTGAGTACGAGGAAGTTGATTTTGTGTGGCCAAAACTTCATTTTCCAGAACTTTTCTCTTACAAAGCTTAATGAGGACACTGAAGACAAAAGCAAACACCTGGGACAATAGCTCTAAGCTAAATGGCAGGGCAAGAAGTTCCCTCATTGGAAAAAAAAACAAAAAACAATTTGTGGTGCTTCTGTTTGCAATGGGTATTTTGGGTCATAATAGCATACCTACTTTCAATTCCAGTTCAATGTCAGTTTACAGTTTGAATGAACTGTTTGCTAGTCTGTCAGACTGTCTTGCTTGTTTACATTCCCTTCTTTCTGACGTTACCATTTGGAACTCTGTTCACTGTGCGAATGTGAATGCATAGTTATACGAACTGGATCACTTCTTGAAGTTAGTCATTGTGCCTAACATGGCTTTATACACATTTGTCAAGACAAGTTCTTGTGCAGGGACACTGATGTCCTTGATTGTAAAACTGTTGGAATAAAGTTTTAACATCCCTAATGCCCAGAACCCAGAGATCCAGATGACGAATTGAGACAAAGCCTGGCATTAGTATTCCACGTAGGTACCCGCTCACAGTGTGAAAAACTGGACCAGAGCCCACAGGAACAAAGCCTCCTCCAGACTGAGACTCCTGGACATTGCTCTCCCTCGTGCCCTCCTCTCCAGTCTCCTACTCATCAAACTAAACAACGACTTTCTCCTTCAATCACGTAGGAGCTGAGGTGTTGCTGTGAAAACCATTGCATTCACTTGACAGTGTTTGCACTGAAGAAAAATGGGTATGGAACAACAGATTCTAGAAGGTTTCTGCAAACCACACTCAGGGATGCATATTCTCAAAGAGCGTCAGTTACAAATAAATGTGCAAAGCTAAGGTTTCAGTTTGACTCAAAAACAGGCTATTGCCTTCTCTATACGAATACAAATAGGCTGGTTTTATATATATATATATATTTTCTGCTTGCACCCTGAAAACATTTGAGAAAACAGAATTTGGCAAGCTGTACTCAAATCATTTGAAAGTTGAATTTGAATAAAATTCAGATTTTTTTCCCCCTGAGAAAGTGTCAATGGACAATCCACAGACCTTACTGGAGCTCTTTCAAAATACTTTCTGCTAAAGAAATTGTAACAATAAAGCAACACGTTCTTTATATTAACCTCAAGGAATCTCAACACAAAAATTTGAATACAAACCATGTCACTATTGTATGCCTCTACCATTCCATCAAATTGCAGTTTACATCCATGTCTGTCCAGAGGGAAAGAATATATGTACTAAAGACTTTGTGTTGTATAAACTTATGAAGACAAACCTAAACCAGAGTCAAATTCCTTCTGTGTTCACATGCTTGGCAGATAAAGATGACTCTAATAGAACACGAAGTTGTAGCCATGACAGTAGACAATGCTTCAAATATGGCTGTTGCCGTATTCTAATTTAAGATCCAACCATATGTGAAATATGATCACAATCTCTCACTCTGTTCCTGAGTTATGGCATTGAATAATGGCCAGAAAAGCAAAGCATTATGATATCACATTGAAGTTAACATTTGACTTTTGGGATATAAAAAAAATCACCACTTCACCATTTTGTCCTACTGTGTACATTTTATTTGTGTAAGTCTGTCTATTTTGATGCTGGAGTTTGAACACGGCAAAAGAGATTCAGTGGCTTTGCTACATCATTTTTTCCTGAAAAACTGGTCTTTATTCAGATTGCTATTATTATTACTAAACTTGTAGGTTCTAGAATAAGCAAGAAATTATGGAAGCAAATCAGGCTCATCCGATTTTGAATTTTAAAAGCTGTTGAATTTCTAACTTTGAATTCTGTTGCCATTGAAATTGTGTATGTTAATTATTTTGTCTGAATTTAGCCCATCTAAATTTCAATAAGTCAAAATTTCAGGTGTAAATATTCGAAGCCATGAAAATTCGACAGTGCTCAAATTCAACAGGTCAATTTCAACAGGTTCAAAATTCGCTGTGAAAAATTCACTTTTCACATCCGGGGACTTAGACATAAACAATCGATTCTGGCCGAAGTCGATCCAACGCCCAGCCAATAAAATTACGCTCATCTGGTCATGTGACACGCACGGGTGAACGCAGAGGACGACGGTCATTAGCCATGGTGGTAACCAGTGGCAACGGCGGGGCTTCAGTATGTTAACCCTTTATTTGCCTTCTCTCTCCTTTGTTTTTTGAGAGTCAGTAACCGGTAATGCAGGACACATTTCTTATTGGATAATATCCCTGAGGAGCTTTTAACGATTTGCACTGATTACAGTTTAGCTAGCGCAGCTAAAGTTGTGGCAGCCTTAAAAGAAAGTTTATTGCACCGAGTACAGAGGCACTACATATGAGTTTATGTCAAGGTCTGACTGACAAAAAACAGTAAGAACGCCACACTGACAGCACGTTCAGCAGCTGGGTACCTGAGTAACAATTTTACAAGCACACAGATGGATATGTAGGGGATGTGTGATGGATGCACCAGAAAATGTGTTATTATCATTACATGGTTTTACATAGTCAGCATCTATTACTGTCCGTTTTCAATATTTCTACCTCCATCAAAGAGGTTATGTTTCAGCCGGCGTTTATCCGTTTGTTTGTTGTTAGCAAGATACCTCAAAAAATTAAGAAAAGATTTGCATGAAATTTTCATTAAGTGTTGATAATATCACAATGAACAGGTGATTAAATTTTGATAATGCTCCTTCTTACCGTCTGGTTATTTTCTCATAAACCAGTAAATGCTGTTCTGTCACAGTTGCGCAGAATGTGGTTGTTGCGCTGTTTGTCCACTAGATGGAGCTCTGACTCCATTCAATCCTCAGTCCTTACTGCTGGCTTCTCAGTAGTACAGGAGGAAGCTGCAGCCAGGCAGCATTATGCTGTGTTCACACCAGACGCGAGTAAAATCATTTGTGCGAATGATTTACATGTAAAGTCAATGTGTAGATGCGATTAGACGCAAGTAAACGTCCCGTGGCACGACTCGCGCGATAAGCGTGGTGCGATTGAAGCGAATTGAGCGAATTTGATGCGATTTTAGACGCGCGATACGCGAATAACGTGCTATATGCGCGTCAAAGAGCACGTTGGAAAATCTCAACTTTTGCGATCTGACGCGCCGTGATGGCCAATCAGAGTTGAGATTCTCTGGTGACATCAAGAACCGGCCAGCACCGGCTCCTCATTCATTCTTTGGAAAATGGAGGAAAAGCTTATTGTCGCCGTGTGCGTCCACCCGGAGCTATATGACACAGCCTCCTTTTTTTTTATCGGAACAGGAATAAAAAGGAGCTTGCTTGGAAGAAAGTGAGTGAGGAGGTCAGAGAACCTGGTAAGTTATGAACACATTTGTCTGTCATTTAATTCCAGCTATCGGTATTACAAGGAAGCACTGCCCCGATTAGCACAACCGCCGTCGTGGCAAAGATGCTACCCTAACCCCTAACCCTAACCTCACTGGAAAATGGCAGCATGGCACTGGCCAAACTGTCTGCCATCATAGGAAACACCTCCCACCCTCTGCAGCAGACTGTGAGACTTTTACACCCAAAGTGTAAGAAGGAACGTTTCCGCAGGTCCTTCATCCCAACAACAGTCAGACTTTACAATGATGCATTATAGACTCCAGTGGTACCCCTGTTACTGCTGCACTTTTTCTTTTTCCACCAACAAACACATTCCAGTATGTGCAATAACCATTACTACCTCATCCTTGTGTATATAGTCTTCTTAAAAAAAATAAAATAATAAAAAAAAAAATCTTCTGTATATAATGTTTTTTTTTCTCTTGCAATTTTTGCACTGTGTGTTTTCTGTTTTCTGTTTCTTTCCAACAATTTGCACTGGGTGTTCCCAATTGTTCTTGCACTGACTGTACACTTTTTTGGAGCTGTTGTAACAGTGAACTTTCCCCACTGTGGGATCAATAAAGCTATCTTTATTCTTTATTCTTTTATTCTTAACTGCATTTTCTGGCACATCCATCACACATCCCCTACATATCCATCTGTGTGCTTGTAAAATTATTACTCAGGTACCCAGCTGCTGAACGTGCTGTCAGTGTGGCGTTCTTACTGTTTTTTGTCAGTCAGACCTTGACATAAACTCATATGTAGTGCCTCTGTACTCGGTGCAAGAAACTTTCTTTTAAGGCTGCCACAACTTTAGCTGCGCTAGCTAAACTGTAATCAGTGCAAATCGTTAAAAGCTCCTCAGGGATATTATCCAATAAGAAATGTGTCCTGCATTACCGGTTACTGACTCTCAAAAAACAAAGGAGAGAGAAGGCAAATAAAGGGTTAACATACTGAAGCCCCGCCGTTGCCACTGGTTACCACCATGGCTAATGACCGTCGTCCTCTGCGTTCACCCGTGCGCGTCACATGACCAGATGAGCGTAATTTGATTGGCTGGCATTGGATCGACTTTGGCCAGAATTGATTGTTTATGTCTAAGTCCCCGGATGTGAAAAGTGAATTTTTCACAGCGAATTTTGAACCTGTCGAGTTTGACCTGTTGAATTTGAGCACCGTCGAATTTTCATGGCTTTGAATATTTACACCTGAAATTTTGACTTATTGAAATTTAGATGGGCTAAATTCAGACAAAATAATTAACATACACAATTTCGATGGCAACAGAATTCAAAGTTNCCAGTAAATGCTGTTCTGTCACAGTTGCGCAGAATGTGGTTGTTGCGCTGTTTGTCCACTAGATGGAGCTCTGACTCCATTCAATCCTCAGTCCTCACTGCTGGCTTCTCAGTAGAGCAGGAGGAAGCTGCAGCCAGGCAGCATTATGCTGTGTTCACACCAGACGCGAGTAAAATCATTCGCGCAAATGATTTACATGTAAAGTCAATGTGTAGATGCGATTAGACGCAAGTAAACGTCCCGTGGCGCGACTCGCGCGATAAGCGTGGTGCGATTGAAGCGAATTGAGCAAATTTGATGCGATTTTAGACGCACGATACACGCATAACGTGCTATACGCGCGTCAAAGAGCACGTTGAAAAATCTGAACTTTTGCGATCTGACACGCCGTGATGGCCAATCAGCGTTGAGATTCTCTGGTGACGTCAAGAACTGGCCAGCACCGGCTCCTCATTCATTCTTTGGAATATGGAGGAAAAGCTTATTGTCGCCGTGTGCATCCACCCGGGGCTATATGACACAACCTCCATTTTTTTTTATCGGAATAGGAATAAAAAGGAGCTTGCTTGGAAGAAAGTGAGTGAGGAGGTCGGAGAACCTGGTAAGTTGTGAACACATTTGTCTGTCATTTAATTCCAGCTATCGGTATTACAAGGAAGCACTGCCCCGATTAGGACAACCGCCATCGTGGCAAAGACGCTACCCTAACCCTAACCCTAACCTCACTGGAAAATGGCAGGAAACAGGTAGAAATTCCTGGCGGATGCGCGAAAGACGCAAATCGCGTCATGGTGATCGGTTTCCACAGGAAACCCTCACACACTGCACCGCTGAACATCCAGGGACTTGACATCGAGAGAGTGAGGACCTACAAGTACCTGGATGTTCACCTAAATAACAAACTGGACTGGACAGATAACACTGACTCTCTGTGTAAGAAGGGTCAGTGTCGTTTATACCTGCTGAGGAGGCTTGCTTCATTTGGTGTGTGCAGGCCACTGCTGAGGACATTCTATGAGACTGTGGTGGCATCAGTGGTCTCTTATGCAGTAGTGTGCTGGGGAGGAGGGTGCTCTGAGCGTGATAACAGACTCAACAGACTGATAAAAAGTGCCAGCTCAGTCTGTGGCTGCCCCTGGACTCCATTGAGGTGGTGGGAGAGAGGAGGGCACTGGTCAAACTGTCTGCCATCATAGGAAACACATCCCACCCTCTGCATTAGACTGTGAACTCCTTACGTAGTGTGTTCAGCGACAGACTGTTACATCCAAAGTGTAAGAAGGAACGTTTCCGCAGGTCCTTCATCCCAACATCAGTCAGACTTTACAATGATGCATTATAGACTCCACTGGTACCTCTGTTACTGCTGCACTTTTTCTTTTTCCACCAACAAACACATTCCAGTATGTGCAATAATCATTACTACCTCATCCTTGTGTATATAGTCTTCTTAAAAAAAAAAATCTTCTGTATATAATGTTTTTTTTTTTCTCTTGCAATTTTTGCACTGTGTGTTTTCTGTTTTTCTGTTTTCTGTTTCTGTTTCTGTTTCTTTCCTACAATTTGCACTGGGTGTTTCTAATTGTTCTTGCACTGACTGTACACTTTTTTGGAGCTGTTGTAACAGTGAACTTTGCCCACTGTGGGATCAACAAAGTTATCTTTATTCTTTGTTCCTTTATTCTTAACTGCATTTTCTGGTGAATCCATCACACATCCCCTACATATCCATCTGTGTGCTTGTAAAATTGTTACTCAGGTACCCAGGTGCTGAACGTGCTGTCAGTGTGGCGTTCTTACTGTTTTTTGTCAGTCAGACCTTGACATAAACTCATATGTAGTGCCTCTGTACTCAGTACAATAAACTTTCGTTTAAGGCTGCCACAACTTTAGCTGCGCTAGCTAGACTGTAACCAGTGCAAATCATTAAAAGCTCCTCAGGGATATTATCCAATAAGAAACGTGTCCTGCATTACCGGTTACTGACTCTCAAAAAACAAAGGAGAGAGAAGGCAAATAAAGGGTTAACATACTGAAGTGCCGCCGTTGCCGCTGGTTGCCACCATGGCTAATGACCGCCGTCCTCTACGTTCACCCGTGCGCGTCACATGACCAGATGAGCGTAATTTGATTGGCTGGGCGTTGGATCGACTTCGGCCAGAATTGATTGTTTATGTCTAAGTCCCCGGATGTGAAAAGTGAATTTTTCACAGCGAATTTTGAACCTGTCGAATTTGACCTGTTGAATTTGAGCACCATCAAATTTTCATGGCTTCGAATTAAGACACCTGAAATTTTGACTTATTGAAATTTAGATGGGCTAAATTCAGACAAAATAATTAACATACACAATTTTAATGGCAACAAAATTCAAAGTTAGAAAATCAACAGCTTTTAAAATTCAAAATCAAATGAGCCTGATTTGCTTCCGTAAGAAAGCCTTATTTAAAATCTCATTGACCTTTCTAAAACACCTTTAACAAAAAAATGCAGCGTTTGAACAAAACCATATCATTTTGTGGCATTTATGTGGATGTTACTATCACACCACCCACCTAAACACTGACCAACAGCACTCCCAGACATCAGCGACCTCCCCCAGCAGGACAATGCACCATGCCAAACAACAAAAACTTCTCAGGAATGCCTTGAAGAACATGAACAAGAGCCCAAGGTGTTCCTAATTTGGACCCACAGACCACAGGACCTTAAGGGCCTGCCAGACACCACAGGATGACCCCAGAGATCCGTTTTGGCAGCTTGGAGGGGGACCTACTCAATATTAGGTAGGTGGTTTTGTTGTGGCTGACAGTGTGTATCTAAATGAGTAACATTCGATTTTGTGAAAATTATCTAATATTATTATTTAACATTTTGGTGTCTTTGCAAACTTTAATAAAATATTTCTTTATAAACCCATGGGCTTCAACTCTGAACAGAAAAAGCTGTTGTGGAGCCTAAGTTGATCTAAAACATGCAAAGTAAGCTCACATTTCCCTTTTTTCAGAAAAACAATAATGAAAGCAATGTTGTGATGAGACACTGAGATACAGACAAGAACTCTGTAATGCTTCATGTTTTCAGGTTGCACAAACTACATTTTAACCATCATGCAAGATTTAGAAAAAATGTGCACTAAAACCATTGATTGCGTTATTCAGAAATGTTCCTACTTTGTATCTACTATTATTGTGTTTAATTCAATCAAAATGTGTTATGCATCATCCCATAATTTTTTGTTAAAATTCAGAATACTGATTACCTACTCAATTCTATAGTGACAAGATAAACACAAAATGAAGAAAAATAGGCAACACCGGTATAGGTTGTTGTTTTCATCATGAGTGAAAGCTTGTGAGTAATGTCTTTGGACAGTACAATTATTCCACTCAGCTTGACTGCAAACAGTAGAGCAGGAAAGCAGATGCCACACTGCCGTGTTTCTGCAGTGAAATTCATTAGATGCTAAAATATAAAACCTAACCACCACATTAAAAACTATCACCTGGGCTTTGTGCACAGGCAAAAATCTAGTTGTAGGGT
>NW_007578078.1:199792-201243 GCF_000690725.1 Stegastes partitus
TCTGAAAATACCAAATCAACATCAGCTTCTCCAAGTTTAACCAATCGGTGTCAAGGGTAGCTGTTATGTACCTTACTATAGTACTTGAGATACTGGACAACAACATGTGGAATGGTGGAGGCAAGCTCAGGTGCATAAGCAAGTCTGTTGGGACACACAGCAAGAGTCATGAATGGAGATCTTTTGGGTTCTATGGATGAACAAAAGCAAACAATGTCACAGAACATTTGAACAAAGGAAAAACTTATATAGGCAGCCTAAAGACAGGCATTAACAAGTGTACACTGAATTTAAGGTGAGAGAGTTTCAGTTGTTACTTTATATCAAGGGGTATTCAATTAAAAGTCACTGAGGTTCAGTTGTTTAAATTTCCTCCAAGTAAAAGGTCTGAAGCGGAGTCTAGTTTGTGTCTTATAGCCTTCCCCTATGGCCACATTTTCATGGTTTCAACAATACTTATTGTCTATTTTCAGTGCAGGATATGTTTAACTGAGTGCACAGTTAGCTCTTTTGCCACATAGTAGCAGTCCCAGGCAAAAAAAAAACAACGGAGGCCTTCATTTCAGATTAGAGAAAAGAAAAACCTCAGAATAAAATACATTTAAAAAGTGCAAACAGAGCCGAATAACTCTTTTATCTCTTAAATTAAAGAGGTCCCAGCCTAAAGAACTGAAGGCCTCCACTTCAAGTAAAAAAGTCAACATTCTCAGAAAACAATAAATGAAAGGTTTTGTTTGCACGTTCCTGGGCTGTAAATGCATGTATGATGAGTCGGATAGATCTGTCATACAGGGCTTGCAGCTTGGTTATTTTGCCCTCAGCTCGGACTTCAGGGGACAACTTTGCTCAAAAGAGCTGTGCTTTGTCTCGTAGTGGCACTTCATGTTGCCACTTTTAGTTAATGCCATGTTTTCAGAGCATATGAGACACACTGGTTGTGAACTGCCTGACGGAAGAATGAACATACATTTCTCCGTCCACTCATCTTCAAAACAGCGGTTTTCCTCATCAACCTTCTTTCTTTTGGAGCAAGCCATGCTGTCATCACTGTCTCTTCCTCTCTGCTCTGCTGTATAGGCAAGCACAAAGTGGCAGCGGCAGCAAGCTGTGGAGGTGCGCTGGCTGTGCAGGGTAACCAAACGATTTGACTGGCTCGACTGAGTGGAGCTATTGCCATATTAACTAGAGTAGCAGTGCCTACTGTCTATAACCGCGACTGTCGGAAAAAATGCTCATGAAAATCTATTCTTGTGAATTTATCAGAAATTGATCACGGGTTCGGACAGAGTCATCACTCGGTCTGGATCCAGACCGAGGTCCGCCATTTGGTGATGCCTGCTTTATGTAAACAACAGGCTTGTTTAGCCAGTGTATCAGTAGTTCATATATTTAGCTGCTCATAATATTAGTAGTGTTCATGTTGATAGACATTCTTTGGAATGATGGATTTT
>NW_007578078.1:204826-206777 GCF_000690725.1 Stegastes partitus
CACATATGCAGTACAGAAAGATTTCAACTGCTGCGACTTGATAAATAAAATCATAAGTTTATTTTACACTGAAAAGTTTAAATGGACACATTGTAGCTTGAACCAGGTTCACACAAGGATCATGAAGGCTCTCTTAAGAAAGGCAGCAATGTCAAAATGCCAATGTCAAATATAAATGTAAAACTTTGTTGCAGTGCCTCAGATCGCTCTGCTTTTGTTGAGAGTTTCCAGCAGTTATTCATTTGAAGGTCTGTTGTTGATTTGATTTTGCCATGAACACTTCTGATCCTTTGAGAAAAAAAAAGAATGGTTGCTAGACAGTGCAGCTCCTCTGCTTTCTGATTTTTTACCATACAAGTCATAAAACACATTCTCTGCTGAGGGGGCAGAGCCTGAAGACTTTCTGTGTCCATATCCGTGGTTGAGGTCGCTGAAGTAGTTAAAAAGCTCCTTGGTGGCAAAGCGCCAGGTGTGGACGAGATTCGCCCCAAGATGCTGAAGGCTCTGGACATTGTTGGACTGTCAATGGCTGACACGTCTCTTCAATGTCGCGTGGGCATTGGGTACAGTGCCTGTGGAGTGGCAGACCGGGGTGGTGGTTCCCATTTTTAAAACTGGGAACCGGAGAGTGTGTTCCAATTATCAGGGAATCACACTTCTCAGCCTCCCCGGAAGAGTTTACTCTAGGGTGCTGGAAAGGAGGCTCCGACCGGTTGTTGAACCTCAGATTCAAGAGGAGCAATGTGGATTCCGTCCTGGTCGTGGAGCAGTGGACCAGCTCTTTACCCTTGCGGAGCTGCTGAGGGGGGCATGGGAGTTCAACCTGCCAGTCCACATGTGCTTTGTGGATCTGGAGAAGGCCTATGACCATGTTCCTTGAGGGACTCTGTGGGGGGGTACTGACGGAGTATGGGGCACCAGGCTTGCTGCTACGAGCCATTCGGTCCCTGTACAACCAAAATACGAGCTGTGTCCGCATTCTTGGCAATAAGTTGAACATGTTCCCAGTGGGTGTTGGACTCTACCAGGGATGCCCCTTGTCTCTGTTCCTGTTTGTGGTCTTCATGGACAGGATCTCAAGGTGCAGCCAGTGTGAGGAGGGTGTCCGGTTTGAGGACTTCTGGATTGCGTCTCTGCTTTTTGCAGACGATGTGGTACTGCTGGCTTCATCAGACCGTGACCTTCAGCACACACTGGAGCGGTTTGCAGCAGAGTGTGAAGCGGAGGACATGCAGATCAATACCTCCAAGTCCAAGGCCATGGTCCTCTACCCAAAACCGATGGATTGCCACCTCCTGGGGGGGGGTTAGGGTTGCTTCCTCAAGCAAGGGAGTTTAAGTATCTCGGGAGCTTGTTCACGAGTGATGGGAAAATAGACTGTGAGGTGGACAGGTGGCTCGGTGTGGCGTCAGCAGTAATGCGGGTGCTGTACCGGACCGTTGTGGTGAAGAGAGAGCTGAGCCGCAAAGAGACGCTCTTGATTTACCAGTCCACATCCCGACCCTCACCTATGGTCACGAACCAGGTCTTCCGAACACGTCCACCTTGGAGGAGACCCGGGGCAGACCCAGAACCCGATGGTGGGACAATATCTCCCGGTTGGCTTGGGAACACCTCGCGACCCGACCACTGATAAGAGGAAGAAAATGGATGGATTCCTGTTTCTACTATAGTAAGAGTTCTATACAGCTTCAATCACACAGTTAATTTGCAGTGTGTCAAAACAACAACAAACAGCAGTTACTGGACGTAATGGAATATCTCTGAACATGTAGGAAAGAGAACAATGGAGTTTTTGTTATGTTGCTACTTCACAAGGACATTGTAAAGGCTGAAGAATACCAGTCATTGTCCTCTCTGAAAATACCAAATCAACATCAGCTTCTCCAAGTTTAACCAATCGGTGTCAAGGGTAGCTGTTATGTACCTTACTATAGTACTTGAGATACTG
>NW_007578078.1:207762-215792 GCF_000690725.1 Stegastes partitus
GCCAGTGTATCAGTAGTTCATATATTTAGCTGCTCATAATATTAGTAGTGTTCATGTTGATAGACATTCTTTGGAATGATGGATTTTTATTGTTTTTTTGGTATTGCATTAGTGTGGAATTACAATGGCACTGGAAGCCTTTCAGGTATTTAATTTTATATACTCCATGGATCCCACAAGGGGAAATTCTCTTTTTGCATGTCTAAGCGCAGAGTCGGCCACACCAAGGTGCCCTGGAAGCAGATGGGGTTAAACCTTGCAGTTGTAGTAGACATAACATGGAGTAAAGGTAAAAAGCTTCAAGAATTGCTTTTAGAGCTGTTGGAATGCAGATTCAAAAGCCTATTCCCTCAGGCCTATTATGATTGGAGGACCTCTTGTGCCCATGTTTATATTTTCTGTGGTGCAGTAGCATGGAATAAGCAAAATCTGTGTTGTAGTCAAATGTACTGACATTATATGTGGGTATGATATTAACGATCTGTGACATAATAGCCGTTGCTAACAGAGCCTCCATAATTTTTGAGCAGGAAAGACGCAGAAGAAAGGTGTGGAGAGAACGAAAAAACTTGCAGTAACATATAAAACTGACGCCAAGTCACAGAGATGATAATTCATGTGGGATTACTGTTATTACAAGACCTCTGTGTGTAGCTGGTGGGTGGAATTTTTATTTAATAAATTAAAGATATAGCAGACTAGCATGGGATTGATCTCACAGACAACCTTGGTAGTAATTTATTACAAATTGCTAGAGTACCCCAAATGATATTACTATCATGTAAATAGAGCTTTAGCCTTATTTAACTCCAACTACAAGAACATTCAGTTTTGTTTTCTAGAGAAATGAAACTGCTGTTCCTCCATGTACCTGCCTGTTTTCTAAAATGGCAGCAAGTATTTTTTGTGACACATCACGAGAAATTTTCTGCGTTTGCATTTTATTTTACATTTAATTTTGCTCTTACAATTTCCATGTTGCCAATGGAGCACATGACCGAGAACGTGCTCTCAGAGGCAAACCCACCGCTAATCATTAACTTTGCAGTTCTCAGCTCTCTGTGTTTTTTTTTTGTTTTGTTTTTAAACTCTATTTCAGCTCATTGTGTTAATTTTCTGGTAAATAACTTCAACTTTACTGTTTTGATTCAGTCATACCCTGTATGTATGTAAGAGGTAATGAACCAATTATGCAAACCCAGAAGGCTGTTCTAAAATACTTACTGATTTAAAAATTGAAAACAAGGGTACAAAACTAATTTAAAATGTGTTTCCGACTTTCTGGTCCATGATTCCAAATGACAGTTCATCATTCAAAAAGAGATGAACATAGACATAGTTTATCATTAGATATGGCTGAGAGGCACATTTGGTAACCAAGTCTAATGTTTTGTAGCAATTTAAATGGAAGTTAAAAACCAGATACTTCTAGCAAAGTTGTGACCAGCTACTTCAGATAAGTGTTTCATCACTACAGTTTCCTTTAGAGGAAACCAACAGAAAGAGCCAAAGGCTAAGTTCCATCAGCTGAACCTGCTGGGTGAGTGTGGCTGCGGACTCGTCTACATGAATCGACATGAGAGAAGATTATCTTTCTGTGACAGTAAAAGATATTCTTTGGGACAATCACAAAGTCAAAACAGCCACATACCAAAAGTGCAGAAGAGTATGTAGACAATGGGCGAATTGGTCCTTTAAGTATCCTACTCATACTAAGTATCTCTTATAGAAGAACACATATTCACACAATTTTTGCTCCTCTCTTCTGTGAGGGTTCATCAGGTTTTCACCGTTTTGTGTTTCACTGTGACATTTGCATCCACTTGTCAAAATCGGTGTATTCTATTAGCATGCTTGACGACCACCAACTCTTTCCATGAGGGCCATAAGTAATCTTCAGGCTGAAGCAAGCAGGCAGAAACTTCACTTTCATAGGACCAAGCATGGATCAGAGTTCAATGCAAAGGCACATATCATCTTAATCAAACAATAGTAAGCTGTCAAATATAGTATTGAAGGGAAATAGTCATGAATCCTTCAGAGGGACTAAACATTGATATACATGTTCAAGTTGTCAGTTTTATTGTTGCTTCCTATTTAAGATTAAAAATACGGTTCTAGGGCTAGGACAAATATTTTATTCCAACCCTCAATCCCTCAAAAGGCTTTTGCTCTCGTATAGATCTTTAGTGTGAGTTCAGCTAATTGCCCTGCTCAGACATACATTGCTTTGATTCACTCTCACTGTTGTCATAATGTTGTTTTTGCTGGATGCAATTAGAACAGAGTATTTTAGGGTCTTTTAGGTTTTATAATTCACAACTTACAGAAACGGTTTTGATGAACTGTCATGGCTCTCATCTGTATTATTTCCAGAAACACCTGGCAAAAACGCATTGTACCCTACAGACTATAGCTGATAGTGTATCATATAGTAGTAGAGCATTTAGCTGCTAAAAAAGAGTGACATCAAACTGCCATTCGTCTCATTTATCTAACAGCCAAATACAGCAAGTCTGGATAAAAAAAAAAGGCATTACTTTAACAAGGGAAATCAGATTTCATGTCTAGAAAGGGCTTCATATACCCAGGCTGTGTAGGAAGAAGGATAAGTAAACTGAATTCTCTCTTAACCCCAGCACTAGTGATGATGCAGCAAATTCCTCGTAAACCCGACAGCTGGTGAAAACACAGAGTGGGTCAACTAAAATCCAGTGAACTGGGTCATAAAAACAGTGACAGTCAACAGAAATGTAAAACAAGAAATGCTAAGGCATTCGGCTATGCATCCCAGAGCAACACAACATGGCGAAAACAGCAATGACCTATTTAACTAAATTCAAAATTTTAAAGCTATCATGTTGTAAAAAATATAACTGAATGTGTCTGATAGTGAGTCTGCCTGCACCCACGTGTACTCTTACATGTTTAGATAGCATAAATACATGCCATCTTATCATGTGCACAGACATAACAGCAACATATCTGGAGGCTGCAGTGAAAGTTGTGCGTGTTATTATGCATGCAGCGTTTTCTTACACTAGGGGCCCTGAGCTCAGTGTGTAAACAGTTGTTCAGAGCTCTTTTACTGGCGCCAAGTCAACAAAACACTCGGCACAGTTGAGAAAAAAACGGAAAAAAAAAATCTTACTTCAATAGATGAGCATTCAAGGGAGGGCTATTCAGATTTTTTTTGGTAGCATGGTTCAAAAAAAAAAACTCAGTAAAGTCACATAAATCTTTAACCCATGTGTTTTGAACACACCAAAGAGGTGCAGTTCTTAACAATGTTTCCACATGATAAAATAATCCTTGGATTTTTCCCAGTTATTGGACCTGGAGTCAGCAAACGCCTCTGGTCTAAGAATGCAGCGTTCTCTTAATCAACAGACCACAGTAAGCAGAAGCTCACAAAAGAGGCCTGGGCTAATTGACCTCCTCCCTTTGCTCGCTCTTCCCTCCACTGTAACTTTGCTGCCACTGCCACCCAGTGTATTTCCATGACAACCTGGGGATTGTAAGAGAGGTATGGAAACGTCAAACAGTCGGTGGGCGTGCATCGTCACACACAAAAGGCCAGTGACCTACATGTGGAGCGAGGTTGGAAGACTTTTCCCAGAAGAACAGCAATAGAGGATGGGGCAGAGAAACAGTGACAACCCTTCCAAGCTCCTTTTTTCCCCTTTAGTCCCACACAGCTGCTCAGTTGTAGAACATCCCTGTAGAGGAAGTTGACTCCTCGAGCATGTAAATCTGCATCGAACAACATGACATGAAAACGGAGCAGGTGTGGAGTGGAAACACATGTTTATAGTAGGTGCTCGTTCTGCATTTTCTTCACAGAATAGGAATGCTTTTAATATTGTATAAGTATAGTAAATAACTGACACTTTAAGTCATCTGCTCAAACAGCACAAATCCACATAAATAGAGCTCAAAGGATACACATATGTAAAGCCTAAACAGAAACTTTTGGCTGGTCAGCAATCAGGGACCATGTTTGTCTGGCCTAATCTGGCAACAGCAGATAGCATTTATGGCCACCCATCAGCCATCAATCAGACCAGCGACTGAGGAACAGCAGCAGGGGTCACACTGTCGCCACGGAGACTGCCTTTAAAAGCAGCCATATAAACGATAAAGGGGGCTGGCATGAAACAAAGAGAATGAGAAAGACAGAGGGGGAGAGGGATGGGTAAATCCGGTGTTAGTTGTGTCTTTTTTGGACAGGACTGGACTCCAGCTTGAGTAAGACAATGCTAAGCTGAGTCAAGCCCTCTCACTGCATATGGAGCTCATCCAGCACAAAACAATTATTTCTTTTTTTTATCGACAGCACTTGTTTGTCAGCTTTAGATAACATGCAGTTACTGTCATCAACTTCTGATATGACGCATAATATGTAGTGGTTTAAAAAATTAAATACTATAGACTTGCACGAGCAATATTCACAATTTAAAATTTAGTAATTGTTACCTCCAGTCTCTTTGACTTTTTGGAAGTTGGCTTGTTTCCCTAATTACTTGGACTTAAACAGTTTATATAACCTGTCTCCCAAAAATTATGCACTTAACAAAAACTGTATTCCAAATTATGTTTTGAGGGAAACCTATTTCTCCTGGACTATGTTTGTCTGTGATATATCCCAGATGCATTTCTAATAAATAAATCTTTGCCATTTATTGTTTTGCTTTCCAACCCTGGTATCCCAGATAATGGAGGAGAAACTTCAAACATGTTGTAAAAAGGTACATTTGCACCCAAACCATAACATTTTTCTAAACCTAACTAGGCTTCTAACAGGTCATCAGCTTAGTGAGAGGGTCAGCTTTAATCCAAAGCATGATATTTTACTCAACCTAACCAAGTGGCTCAATCAGGACAGGTTTAGTGAACTCATTTTTAAACTTCTTTTAAAGGTTCTGCTCTGGAAATTCCCTGTCCTTCCATGTGCATACATGAATAACCGAAAGCAGGGAGAGCCCCCCAGACAAGAACAGAGCAGGCGTCAGTGACAGCTGACATGACATTGATTATGTAAAATACAGCATCAAAAGGAGGAGTTAGGATGATGGCAGATTGCTTTTTATTAGCATCAAGTACAGCTTCAGCAATGGGATGGAGGTAATATTAAATGCCAGATGAAAACCATTGACTAACACCCTTGAGTCGTGAAACAGGAGTTATGGATGCAGTTGTTACTGCTCCCATGTGGAGAGAATGAGCAGTGTAGTACTGTGACAGGAGCCAGGAGTGTAGGCAGAGGAGTAAGACAAGGGGCAACATGGGTTTTCCCTCCTCCCAAGAAAGGTTCTTCTTGTCTGGGGCTGAGGTCAGCTTGTTGGAGAGCATGCATAGAATACAGAGGACAAAAAGCAGAATTAGATTCTGCATTAAAAATAGACTTTTCCTTCTTGTCCTTATCCCTATTCCAGTCTTTGGGTATTTAAAGAATAGAGAGAAGTGGTGAGGTTGAATTGTTACATCCATCTCTTACATATGTGATCATTCTTTGCAGGAGTGGAAGAGTGAAGGAGAGATATATATCATTGCCCTGTGTTTTCTTTCTCTTAACGCCTTTTAGTAGGAGGTAAATAGATGGGTTTTAGAGCAACCTGTTGGTGTTAGTTCCAAACTGTGAAGATGGATTTGTATACCTGCTACAAGCTCTTTTACGGAGGATGGCTGTATTTTGCACTATTCCAAATAGTGAACTACAAAGGCCCTTATGACAGAGATATTGACAGGCAAAATAAGTACAAAGAAGGTGGTACAAAAGTAGGTGAAGGGGGCCCACACAGAGTTACACATTTTTAATGTGGATTTATCAGATCTCATATAGCCAGCAATAGATGGTATATAGGTTTGCAGTGTCCTGTTTTATCTACAGTCACCCAAATTATGATTTGATGAATTATTAAGTTTTCCTTACAAATCTATTAATAAATGAAATGCTGTTTACTAATGATATTGACGGTTGCCTCACTGTCACAAAAACAGGATTTGTTGATTAGTGTCTACCCCACAGAAAACAAGCTAAAACAATTGGGCACATTTCCAATAATGCAGTAAAAGAAGCATAAGCATAAGAATACATCAGCACACCACTGATTATTGAAATAAACATGCAAAACTATCAGAAGGGTCTGTGTTTGTGTATAACTTATGAGATAGTGAAGAGTCTAGATTGTCATGAAGGATGCCTTCATCCAAGTTCATTGTGTCATGGAGGTTTTTGACAGATTTGACCAGTTCCAGTAAAGTAGTGTCCCTGGGGAATAACACAACATTATTTTTCCCAAGCAAAGAAAGCAGTTCTCTTCTGGACATCAGGGCAGTCTCCTGTGCTTTTCTTATGGCCTCTCTGATATGATTTAATTTTTACTAAGACATTCTATAGCCTTAAGCAGATCTGATGTTTTTCATCAGATCGTAGATTATCCACTTTAACAAAGATGTATTTTAGTGCAGAAAGGCACTGATCTGGTTTTGAATGGATAGCAGAAAATCATGCAAGAAATGAAACACAAAAGGCATTTTAGAGTTATTTAAATAAATTCAGCAAAGCACCTCTGATGAGAAATCAAATAACTTTGAGCTTCTGCAAGAATTAATGGAGAGCTGCGGAAATACACCATTGCCCCTAAAGTTGTAATCATTTTTGTTAGATATATTCCTCTTTTTATTTGTATTTATACACATCAGTAACCCCTTTTGACCAGGTGCAATGATAACATACTGAGTCCCAGTTACCAGGTGAAATAGATTCTGACTTTGGTATCTGATCGAAGAGTGGGACATCCTGCCCACTGACACCATCAACAAGCTGATGGACAGTATGCCACGATGTCTTAATGCATTGATCTGTGTGAGGGGTGGCCATACTCAACATTAGTGACTGAGTGGCATTTGAAAAAGTAATACTGGGCATTCTTATGCATGAAATCCCCTTGAATATGTTTTTCCAGGGACCAAGGTTGAAAAATTAAAAAAAAACCAAAAAAAAACTTCAATCCTATTGTTCAATATCTCCAATTTTGTTTAAGACTGAATACACAGTTTGCAAAAGTTAATTGTAGTTTAAGTTTTACTGTGATATGTAGTTATTGTATGTATACTGTGAAATCAATAGAGTTTTGAGAAGATATACACTTTATCTATCAAGAATAAATCGCTTTGTCACAATCATTCAGTCTAAATTCCTCATTTTGAAAGTGATATCTGTGGCCCTACTTGCTTCTTTAATAAACTTAGCAGCATTGTCAATGGGAGGACAAAAAGCTGCCCAGCTAAAAGGCCATCTATGCTTTGAGCTTGGCCATTATGAGGAGAGGGTAAATCAATGACTAGGCCCTCTTTTTTTTTTTTTATACCAAAATACACATAGCTGCATGTATTGGATTAATGAGTCAATGGAAAAGGATTGAATGTATCGTTAAGATAATTTTCTAGTAATATCTGAACTATTTTACGCTCCCTCAAAATAGTCTGCAAGTTACTAAAGACAACAGCCACCTCTGGCAACAGATAAAACCAGCTATGAATCTTTGAAGTAGTCCTTTAATCATCCATCCATTGTCTATACACCGCTTAATCCTCACTAGGGTCACGGGGGTGCTGGAGCCTATCCCAGCTGACTTAGGGCGAAGGCAGGGGACACCCTGGACAATTTAGAATCACCAATTAACCTCAACATGTTTTTTAGACTGTATGGGAGGAACCCGGAGAACCCGGAGAGAACCCACGCTGCACAGAGAGAACATGCAAACTCCACGCAGAAAGATCCTGCCCCCACTGAGACGCGAACCGGCAATCTTCTTGCTGCGAGGCAACAGTGCTACCAACTGCGCCACCTTGCAGCCGTCCTTTAATCAAATGGTGATAGAAAAATCTTTTGCTGAGGTTCAGGAGCAGGACCACACCTCAATCACTCCCCTTCCTGTTGTACATCTATACATACCACTTTGTCCTTCCCACTTGTTTATTCTCGCTCTTGTGCATGGAGCAACACACGCCATCGCTCAGCCATG
>NW_007578078.1:215814-221066 GCF_000690725.1 Stegastes partitus
AATGTCACTGAATTTGTCCCATCACTGCCAGTTAAACTAAAACCCAATGTAACTGAAACCGCACAGACAGCTGTGAAGCCTAAAGTCACTCACTTACCTGACATAAAACATCTCCCAGGTCCTTCTTACATGCTCCAACATTATCTCATGGCTCCTGAAGATCCTGTGACCAATGTTACACAAACTGACGCATCACAAAATGACAGTGTGATGGACATAATGAGAAAGCAAAATGAAACTACAACACTCCTAATGCAACAACAATGCCTCTCAGCACTCCCAAAGAGGGAAATTCCCATTTTCGATGGTAACCCAATCAAATACCATTCGTTTATTAAAGCTTTTGAAAATGGAGTTGAGCGAAACACCAATAACAACTGTGACAGACTGTACTTCCTTGAACAGCACACCAAAGGGCATGCAAAGGAGTTGGTGAAGAGTTGTCAGCACATTGAGTCAGACAGAGGATATGTGAAGGCGAAGGCTCATTTGAAAGAGCACTATGGCAATGAGCAAAAGGTGGCAGCAGCATACATGGAGAGAGCTTTGTCATGGCCCACTATTAAAACAGAGGATGTGAGGGCCCTCCAGGAGTACAGCCTCTTCCTGCGTGGATGCTGCAATGCTATGGAGGATGTGCAGTATTTAAATGATCTGGACACACCCAAAAACATGCTGGAAATCATCAAAAAACTGCCCTACAAACTCCGAGACCACTGGAGGTGCCACGCCTGTGATCTGCAGGAAAGGTACAACAGGAGAGCAAGGTTTATGGACATTGCCAACTTTGTTGAAAAACAGGTGAAAATTGTGACAGACCCTGTGTTTGGAAACATCCAGGACACTTCTACATCAAGCAAACAAATGAAACACAAACCTCACCCTCGTTCCAGCATCAGAGGAACCAGCTTCGCTACCACAGTGAATCGTGTGGAGAGAACAGCCCAACCTGTGAGCAAAGCCGAGGACATCAAACCACCAGCCAAGAAGATCTGTCCCTGCTGCACTGGAGGACACACATTGGATGTGTGTGGGCGGTTGGAAAAAATGGCACACAAGGAGAAAATTGACTTCCTGAAGGAAAATGGTGCTTGTTTTCGCTGCCTGTATATAGGACACATCAGCAAAAATTGCCAAAGGAAGATTTCCTGCTCGAAGTGTGGCCAAAGGCACCCGACTGTGCTCCATAAGAACAGTGTGGCAACTGCAGAAGTGACTGAGAGAAGCGTCCAGGTTTCAGTGGACAACACCTTGGTTTCCAGTGGGCTTACAGGGGCTGGTGAGATGGNGTCCTTCCCACTTGTTTATTCTCGCTCTTGTGCATGGAGCAACACACGCCATCGCTCAGCCATGTTGTTAGTCTACAAGTTTTTAGAAAACTCTGTGTGTGTGTGTTGTAGAGGCAGTGGTTCACGTGGGCGTGTGCACGTGCGGAAGTGTGTGTATAAAGGTGTGCAATCACCTGTGTCACGGGGGAGGAGAGAGTCAGGGTTGGGTAGTAGCCGCAATGTTTGTTGACCGCTGCCCCTTCATTCATTAATCACTTTTTTATCTGTTTAATCTGCTGGTTTTCATTTTTTCCATTCATTCATCTTTATTCGGCTGTGATAGCTCTGTGCTCTTTTGTCACAATAAATGCACAAAAAGCATCTTTGGATTTCAGCGTATCTGTTATTATAGCCTCCAAGCGTGTCACAAATCTGTGAACCTGAGGACCCAACCTCAAACTCTCAGCGGCGAAAAGGTTTGTTTGGACGGTGCAACATTTTGTCAACAAACAGGCCTTTAATGAAAATCATCAAGCCGCGCCAAAGAACCAAGTCATCACGCAACGACTAGCCCGAGAACAAAGGAGCCACAGCGAAGTGCCACACCATGCTATCCATTCAGCTGGGAACAGGTAGGCCTGAACCTGTTTACATTTGTGGATTAAGGAATCCGCTACGTTTGGAATGCATTGGGTCAAATGAGGACAATGTATTAAATGGATGTTACGCTGGTCGCATTGGCTCATTGATGGTGGTGCAACTTCTCCGTGCTTTATTTGATTGTGATGTCGGGACTTTGTGGCATAAATACATGGCAGCTGATGTTGTCTGAAGGCCTATTGCTTGTTGGAATGCTTGGATCGAATCTGCTCTGTCAGTGAATTTAAATGCAATGTCTATGGATGGATTTTGAATGCGCTATTGTGTTGCTTCATACAAAATACAATCTAATGGAAATGAGTCAAACATTTGAATGTTCAAACGTGGAAAATGAAAAAAAGGGAAATTAAACTGACGGCCAAAGCTTTGGAAAATAAAATCGAACGGCTCCAGCATGAGCGCAAAAGTGCCGTTAATAAAATCAAAGCGCTTATTCCGCAAATAAAAGCGCACATGAAATCAAAAGAAAATTTAATCGAAATCCCCTCACACCTGAGCAACTTGAATGCACTGTGTAAAAAGGCCACCAACTTGCACAGTGAATTACTACCACTACTTCCTGATGATGAATACAAGAAACAAAATGAGTGGTTTCCTGGCATTATGGATTACAGTGATGCGTTCAAAGAACAAGTGGAAAAATGGATACACGAAAATCTTCATGAAAACTCAAATAGATTACCATTTCAGACAAATACTTCTGAGCAACCACCAGAAGAAATAAGCCATGTAGTACAAGTTCCTGTCGAAAAAAGCAAGGATTTGTCTACTGCTGACCCTTCAGTACCTGTTCCCACTGTACAAGACCCTCAGGATGAACTTCAGCCCTGTGACAGCATCTCAAATGCAACCAAGATATCCCACTTACATCATTCCTCATCCTCAGCCTCACGCTCATCTGCTCACTTAAAAACAGAAACAAATCTTGCAATTTTGGCAGCAAAACAAAAGGCATTAGTGGAAAAACATGCATTGGATGAAGAGGAGTTAAAGCTACGCAAAAGAAGAGAACAGCTTTTACTGGAGAATGAAATCGCTGAGGAAATGGCAAAACTAAGTGTTATAAAATCACAAGGCAGTGTTGGCAGTAAATCAAAGTCAAAGGTTTCAGATGGGATGAACTCCTACTATGAAAGGACACGCTCAAAACAACAACTTAATGTCAATGTCACTGAACTTGTCCCATCACTGCCCGTTAAACTAAAACCCAATGTAACTGAAACCACACAGACAGCTGTGAAGCCTAAAGTCACTCACTTACCTGACATAAAGCATCTCCCAGGTCCTTCTTACATGCTCCAACATTATCTAAATGCTCCTGAAGATCCTGTGACCAATGTTACACAAACTGACGCATCACAAAATGACAGTGTGCTGGACATAATGAGAAAGCAAAATGAAATTACAACACTCCTAATGCAACAACAATGCCTCTCAGTGCTCCCAAAAAGAGAAATTCCCATTTTCGATGGTAACCCAATCCAATACCATTCGTTTATTAAAGCTTTTGAAAATGGAGTTGAGCGAAACACCAGTAACAACTGTGACAGACTCTACTTCGTGGAACAGTACACCAAAGGGCATGCAAAAGAGTTGGTGAGGAGTTGTCAGCACATTGAGTCAGACAGAGGATATGTGAAGGTGAAGACTCTTTTGAAAGAGCACTATGCAATGAGCAAAAGGTGGCAGCAGCATACGTGGAGAGAGCTTTGTCATGGCCCACTATTAAAACAGAGGATGTGAGGGCCCTCCAGGAGTACAGCCTCTTTTTGCGTGGGTGCTGCAATGCTATGGAGGATGTGCAGTATTTAAATGATCTGGACACGCCCACAAACATGCTGGAAATCATCAAAAAACTGCCCTACAAACTCCATGGAGAGACCAGCCCAACGTGTAAGCAAAGCCGAGGACATAAAACCACCAGCCAAGAAGATCTGTCCCTGCTGCACTGGAGGACACACATTGGATGTGTGTGCACTGTTGGAAAAAATGGCACACAAGGAGAAAATTGACTTCCTGAAGGAAAATGGTGCTTGTTTTTGCTGTGCTGTGTATAGGACACATCAGCAAAAATTGCCAGAGGAATATTTCCTGCTCGAAGTGTGGCCAAAAGCACCCAACTGTGCTCCATAAGGGCAGTGTGGCAACTGCAGAAGTGACTGAGAGAAGCGTCCAGGTTTCAGTGGACAACACCTTGGTTTCCAGTGGGCTTACAGGGGCTGGTGAGATGGATTGCAAGCTTCCTATTGTGCCGGTCCAAGTAAAGGCGAAGAGGGGCAATAAAATCATTCTAACATATGCCTTTTTGGACCAGGGAAGTACTGCAGTGTTCTGTACTGAGAGTCTGAAGCAGAAGCTCAGTTTGTCTGGGAAGAGAGCCAACATTCTTCTCAGGAGAATGGGGCAGGAGAAGGTGGTCAGTAGTGACATCGTGCCAGAGCTGGAGGTGGCGGCACTTGAAGATGACAGCTTCATTGAGTTGCCAAAAGCGTACACTCAGTTGTCAATGCCAGTCCACAAAGCAAACATACCCACAAATAAGGATTTGACAAGGTGGCCATATTTAAAACACATCTCCTTATCACAGATTAAGGCTGGAATTGAGTTGCTGATTGGAACAAATGTCCCACGAGCCATGGAACCGCTGGAAGTCATCCGCAGTGAGCATAATGGACCCTACGCTGTAAGGACGGTGCTAGGCTGGACAGTCAATGGACCACTGACAGGAAATGGTGGAGAGGCCAATAACTGTGAGCAGCCAGTAACTGTGAACCGTGTGTCCATTGTAAATTTGGATGAACTGTGGCAACAGCAATTTAAGATGGACTTTCCAGAATCTGCTGTGGAGGAACAAGTGAGTCTGTCCAGAGAAGACCTGAGATTTATGGACATGGTCACAAAGTCTTTGAAAAATCCAAACGTCAGCATGCCAAATAACAGGAAAGTAGTGGAACAGCGTCTATACCATCTGAAGAGGAGGCTCCAGAGGGATCTAGCGTTCTACAGGGAGTATAACACATTTATAAATGATCTCCTTGGTAAAGGCTACGCTGAAAGTGTTCCTGATGCAGAGCTGGAAAGAAGTGATGGCAGGGTTTGGTACATACCGCACCATGGTGTCCACCACCCGACAAAAGGATAACTCCGAGTTGTGTTTGATTGTGGTGCCAGTTACAAAGGACAATCTCTGAATGAAGAGCTGTTGCAAGGCCCTGATTTAACCAGCTCACTAATTGGAGTTGTGACCAGGTTCAGGAGGGAACCTGTGGTCATCATGGCTGACATAGAAGCTATGTTTCACCAAGTGAAAGTGCCCCCAGATGA
>NW_007578078.1:221440-226467 GCF_000690725.1 Stegastes partitus
AGTGGCACAGTAGCAGAACAGATAGGCCTACCTCGTTCATCACGCTGGTTGTAAGTGGCGGGTCGATGGTAACCCCTGGGTGTCACAGGTGGCTCTGCAGGGGCTGCGGCTGGTGACAGGTGAGGCTTAAGCTCCTTTATCAGCTCCTGAGCCAATCCCTTCATCTCAGTCTTCACCTCCTCCATGATGTCACACTTGAGGATCTCCTTCCAATCAGGCGGTTGTTTCTTCAGAGAGCTAGATTTATTATTGACAATGGAGCATGTAACCTCTGATGTTGAGCTGCCATATTCAGAGTCCAGCAGGAGCGCCTCCTGCCGCAGTGCTTCAAAATCTTCCTCTGGGTGGCGGCATGCATACACCTTTAGAGCTTGGGCCAAAGGTCCTTCATGCAGCCCAAGAAGCACCTGGTCTCTCAGGGCTGCCTCAGAGGGGGAGTCGTCAGGGTCATGCTGCCGTAGCCTACAATGCAACTCACGGAGCCGCAAGATAAAAGACTGCACAGTTTCACCTGGTTTTTGTGCACAGCTAAAAAATTGGAGTTTGGTCTCCATAGAGAGAAGTTAAATAGGAAAATATTTTTTGAGTAGAGTTCTTTTCATTATCCTCTAGGACGCTGACCTGGTGTTTAGCTTCTCCGGCTAACGCTCCCAAAACAATGGCTACCTTTCTCGGTTCTGTTAGCTCTTGAGCCCCCAACAACCCTTCAATTTGCTCTTTCCATTCACAAAGTTTTAGCTCATCACCTGGCCCTTTAAACTTGGGGAGCCAGGGGGCCCCAGGGTACACTGGCATCATCATGACTAGTTCCTTCTTGGCAAACAAGTGTGCTCGAGACCCAGATCCTGCCGACAACGCCAACATTTTTTATGTAATGTGATAGGGTGTAATGGTGGATGAATGTGAAAAATGGAAAGTTTGACCAAGAGAAATAATATTGCTGTTTAAAACGGAAATGGCCGGGTGAGAGCACACTGTTGCCAAGGAGGACAGGAGCAAGACCGATTAAAAATATTTATTACAAAAGTTAAGATAAAAATATGAACGCCCACAAACTAAAATAATTACGGTAAAAGTCCAACAAAACAAGTGGGCTAAAATGTTAAAATGCTCTAAAACTATATTTAAAAGGCACCGGCAGAGCAGCAAGTCCAAGGTGCTTGATGTGCTTCTCCTCCACGCTGATCCAGGTCGGTGGGGGGGTGGGGGTCCTCGGTCACACGCACCGGGTCACACCAAAGGCAGCATACGTTCGGCGTTGCGATACTCCTTCGCTGTCCTGCTCCATCCCGGCTGGCACCGGTCCTCTCTGGCACGCTGAGACACCTACGCGGAAACACAACAGGCCAGCAATATGTGCTCTACTTCGTAGTATTTTAGCGTTGCTCTGTGTGCTCCGACAAGTGTGTTATGCCCAGCTCGTTGAAGAGCATAACAAAGAAGGAAGGTCGACACGGAACAGCTTTTAAAGTAAATGAGTAATTTATTGAAAATATTCAACAAAGAAAAACTAATAATAAGGTCTACAAACTCAGCATAATCAAATACAACCAAACCAAACCAAACCAAACCCAGAGGGACCTGAAAGGCTCCAGCCTTCCAGGAGGGAGAAAGAGAGAGAAAGCCATCTTGGATTCCCCCAGCTTTTAAAGGCACCAAGCAGGTGAAACCAATCCTTTAACGAAATGGGAGGGGCAGGTTTTCCAGGCTGGAAAAAGAAAAGCAGAGGCAGGAAAACACACACTGGCAAGGCCTGTGGCCGTCACAAGTGTCACTACTTCAACAAGTGGTACTTACACCGAAGGCAGAGAAAACCTCTGCCCCTGCGTGTGTGTCGCCTCGTAACACTTGCGGTCCCAGCGTGCTCGTCGTCCACGGTGCATGTGCCTCCTTGCCACGTTGTCGTGGGCTCCGTCTGCGCCGTGGCTGCTCTGTGCTGCGTCTCTCTCTGTCTCTCTGCTGTCTTCGGCTCTTTTGTGTGTTACATTTTGCGCCATGGCACAGGTGTGCTAATTTGGGGGTCTCAGGGATTGGGCAGTGGAGTCAGGTGAGAGGTTGCTATGGGGACAGTGGGTGGTGACATTGCATGCAACTATAAAACTATAAAAAAGTAAAAGCAGGTTAAAATGCACAACACTAAAAACAACATGCAAATAAAATCAACTAAAACATGACGCCTAAAAACACAACACACAAATAAAATATGCCACCTCTGCCGGATTACACACTCACCTGTGTCACGGGGGAGGAGAGAGTCAGAGTTGGGTAGTAGCCGCAATGTTTGTTGACCACTACCCATTCATTCATTAATCACTTTTTTATCTGTTTAATCTGCTGGTTTTCATTTTTTCCATTCATTCATCTTTATTCGGCTGTGATAGCTCTGTGCTGTTTGTCACAATAAATGCACAAAAAGCATCTTTGGATTTCAGCGTATCTGTTATCATAGCCTCCAAGCGCGTCACAAATCTGCAAACCTGACGACTCAACCTCATACTCTCAGTCAGGCCAGCTGACAGCCTTCCCTGGGCCAGGGACAAGATGATACTAGATGCTCCACCAAAATTAAAATAAAATAAAAGAAAGAAAGAAAGACACCATCGATGCCTGAAGCAGACAAGCCTGCAGAAAAACTGTCTCATTCTCTCAGTGCACCCAGAAACACTCATGGTGTTCCGATTTTCCTGACAGTTCTCCTTACGATGTCCTTCTAAAAAGCATTTAAATTAATTGACAGAGCAGATTCGATCCCAGCATTCCAACAAGCAATAGGCCTTCAGACAACATCAGCCGCCACGTATTTATGCCACAAAGTCCCGACATCACAAACAAATAAAGCACGGAGAAGTTGCACCACCATCAATGCGCCAATGCGACCAGTGTAACATCCATTTAATGCATTGTCCTCATTTGACCCAATGCATTCCAAACGAAGCGGATTCCTTAATCTACAAACGTATACAGGTGCAGGCCTACCTGTTGCCAGCTGAATGGATGGCGTGGTGTGGCACTTAGCTGTGGCTCCTTTGTTCTCAGGCTAGTCGTTGCGTGATGACTTGGTTCTTTGGCGCGGCTTGATGATTTTCATTAAACGCCTGTTTGTTGACAAAATGTTGCACCGTCCAAACAAACGTTTTCGCCGCTGAGAGTTTGAGGTTGAGTCCTCAGGTTCACAGATTTGTGACGCGCTTGGAGGCTATAATAACAGATACGCTGAGATCCAAATATGCTTTTTGTGCATTTATTGTGACAAACAGCACAGAGCGATCACAGCGCAATAAAGATGAATGAATGGGGAAAAAAAATGAAAACCAGCAGATTAAACAGATAAAAAGGTGGTTAATGAATGAATGGGTAGCGGTCAACAAACATTGCGGCTACTACCCAACCCTGACTCTCTCCTCCCCCGTGACACAGGTGAGTGCACCCCTTTATACACACACTTCCGCACGTGCACACGCCCACGTGAACCACTGCCTCTGCAACACACACACACTGAAGCACACTGTGCTCCTCATCTTCACCCTTGTATGTCTCCTACACATGAGGAGTCTGATGCGGCTGGAGAACAGAGAGAGGAATTCTGATTGGAATTGTCTCTTCGTGATGAGCGATGCGGTTAATGGCGTTTCTAGAGCAACGCTGATCTCCTTGTCTTCGGGGACTCGGAATGGAGGAGATCTGGAGCCCAGTTGGACGTTCTCTCACGGAGGGCTGATGGATGAGCAGTTCGTGGTCAGTCAGAGTTTTCTAAAAACTTGTAGACTAACAGCATGGCTGAGCGATGGCGTGTGTTGCTCCATGCACAAGAGCGAGAATAAACAAGTGGGAAGGACNAGTGGCCAATCTTATGTGGCCTGCCCTCACAACCATTTTGTACCACATCAGTCATCAATTTTCTGCCTTGATTCCTGATGCCAGCGTCACTAACTACCACCCCTAAATTACAACCCTACACTTTTACACAGCAGGATGCCACATTCTCCGTCACTTTCAGTGCAGATACCAGCAGGCTTGCTCCTTCTGCAGCAGCAGTCACTCTTGAGCTGTTATCCTGATCACTAATCCTAAGTCACGTCTGCTACAACTTCCTTCAACATTCCAGCACCGAAACACAAACTCAGAACTCATCCAGTCCCAGACTCATCAATCTAAGCATCAAGTGCTTTCAGACGGTTTGTAAGTCACCAAGATGCCGGTTTCACTAGCCTCCTTATACCTCGTCAATAGTCTGCTTCTTACACTGCTGGCACTGGGACTCAACTCCATTCAGCTCTCATTCTGGCACCAAGATACCAGTTTCACTAGCTTCATTTTACCTTGGCAACAGGTACACTTTTGTCACTGGGACACCAGATTCTTCCACCATAATACCGCCTGTCAAATTTCTGCTTAAATTTCCAGCAAATGATGCCAGTGGCACATACCTCCATTGGCCATGCCAACAAGTCACCCAGAAGGCATTCGAATTGAACATCCAGACCACCTCAACTGACTCCCCTTGATGCAAAGGAGCAACAACTCTAATAGAAGCTCCCTCTGAATGGCGAGCTCCTCACCTTATCTAAAAGGCCACACCCAGCCAACTTATGGAGGAGGCTTATTTATTAAAATCCATCATTGTTCACCAATCTAACCTCACCCTCATCATCTTTATAAACAAACTCAAAGTGACTCTCCCACAGTCATGCTTCTCATGCGGCACCTCACGTGGCAGTCAGTCTCCAACCTGTTCCTCCTCCATGCCAGATACTTCCCAGGCTATTGCAACAATATCACTGACTCCCTTTACTCCCTCCTAATAGATTCTGCTCCTCCTTCCATCATTCAACGTAGCTACATTAGCCAGCTCCATCTCGTATTACTCACTTCCATCTTGGGCTCATATTTCTCATGATACCTCTGCCGTATAATTTATTATGGTCATTTCCACTGACATCTGTTCGCACAATCCAAGGTCCTACATTCCAGCCTCTAGTCGGCACTCTAGAATCAACATTTCTATTGGCCTGTCTTTGTTGCTGCGA
>NW_007578078.1:226837-238180 GCF_000690725.1 Stegastes partitus
TCTAAGTCATCACCAACACAACGTTCATTCGCATCCAACAGACAATCAAGCTTCAGTTTGTTGGTGTGGTCTTAGGTAGTGAAATAATTAACAAAAACAGTGATTAGGATGCTTTTTCAGAGGCTATCCTTCCTCAGGGATATTGACCGGGGTTGGTTTTACTTTTGGTAGAATTTTTGGAAAATTTTGTTTTCTACTGGATTGAGGTCAGGACTATGTGATGGCCACACCAGTACCTTGACATTGTTGTTTTTAAATAATTTTACCACAACTTTGAAGGAATACTTGGGGTCACTGACCAATTGAAGGACTGAGCTTTAACTTCCCAACTGATATTTTGTGATACTACTTCAGTATTTTCACATCTCATGACGTGGTATCATATATGAAGTGCATCCCTCTGTCTTGCAACAAAACACTCCACAACATAATGCCACCATCTTTTTTCTTTGGGTTATTATGTTCAAACGGTTCCATTTTTGTTTAATCAGACTGGAGAATATGTTTGTAAAAAGTGAGATATTTGTCCCTATGTACAGCTGCTAACTGTAGTCTGGCATTTTTATGGTGGTTCTGAAGCACCGGTTCCTTCCTTGCTGACTGAATAGCCTTTCAGGTTATGCTGATATGGGACTTGTTTAGCTATGGATATTGATGCTTTCATACACGTTTCCTGCAGCATCTTCCCAAGGTTATTTGCAGTTGTTCTGTGATTGATTTGCACTTTTTGAACCAAATATTATTGAAGATACAGAAGATATCTCCCTCCTGAGCGATGCGACAGCTGCCAAATGTGACTTTGAACTGTTGCCACATGCACCTTACTCCCAAGCCCTGGCAATGCCTGACTTCTGTCTGTCTCCAAAACTGAAATCTCACTTATGTGATGGTCATTTTCAGAGTGATAATGAAGTCATCCATGCTGTTGTGGAGTATCGTGAGAGTGAAAACCTTTCGCAATGAAGTTAAATTGAGACTACCTTCAAAATAACGCAAGAGCAGTCTTTCTCCTGTGATGTTTTCTGATAAGGCCAAGAAGTTTTTGAAGTACCTTCATATATTTGTAAATTGCTCCAAGAATTACTCAGAATTCTGAAGCTCTGTGTTGTTTTTTTTTTCTTTTTCTTTTCTTTTCTTTTTTTCCGGAACCCTTGGCTGATTTCATTTGGTTGTCTCAAACGTATTTTCCTGCAATTTCTTGTTTGTTTCAAGGCGCAGTCAACTTAGTGTAGCCTACATAAACTCCTGACCCACTGAAAAAATAAAATGAAAGTAAAACATTCTGTCTGTAAAAATTGTTTAGCTTGTGTCATGCATAAAGTACTTGTCTTAACTAACTTGTTAAAACTAGAGTTTGCTAACATAAAGTCAGTGGTATTGGTAATTAAATGTAAGTGTGGGCAAATTTCCAACTTCAGCTGTAGATACACTTGTAGTTCTGTCTTTGTTCATCATTAGGATTTAGACATGCAAATACCACATCTTTTAGAAATTTGCCAGTTTGAGATTAAAATACTTTACTGACTAGATTCATGCAGAACAGACGACGCATGAAACAGAAAAAGGAGTTCTAAACATGAAGATGTGTTTAATTTACTAACTCTGACATTATTTATGCATCTGTATGCAGCATTCAGAATCACTAGATGTTACTAGAGCATCAGCAGACCAAAACATGTTTCATTTACATCCAGAAAGGCTGTGTACATGAGAGTCAACAAAATCTTCAGTTGTATTCATCTCACCTAATGTTCTTTTCATTTGCCCTGTGTCTCCTAAACTTCTGTCTGTTTGTTATGTCTGTGGTTGGACTGACCACTGAACAGTGTGTGGAAACAGACACAAAGACCAGAGGTCTGTACTACAAAGCAACATGTGGGAGTTGTGAGATAACATCAAGTTTAACCCTAGGTTTTACGGGCAGCTAGCTTAAGCTAGTGAGCCAACCGTGAACCCTTTTTCTTTCTTTCATTAACTAATTAATTAATAAATAAATTCATTCATTCATTCATTCATTCATTAAACCTTATTTTAAACTCGGAGTTGGTAGAAGACCTAATTTATGGTGTCACTGAATAAAAGATGTTGGCACACAAGCAAACACAAATAACAAAAAATTAAAAAAAACAAACAAACAAAAAATAAAGGCAAAGTTATTAAAATTACATAGCATGAAATTAGATGAATTGAAAAGTTCAGCTGAATTGCTTAAAAGTTATAAATAAGTCAAACTTTAAATGCAAGTTACAAGTTATTCTGTGTTGCAGGTGTACAGCGAATAAAACTTGATTTTCCTAGTTTAGTAAAAACAGTCTGCGGCTTGTAAGGCCTTGCATTAAAAGACTGGTTCTTTTACTGAAGTTAAAAAACAAACATGTTCCCCAGTTTCAAAAATCTCAGCAGGATTATATTTAATCTGACACTGGGCTGTATGTCCTGCAGATCACATGACACCACAAATTCATGGCATTTTCTGATGCTTTGTGCTGTCTTTACTGACAATAGCAACATCAGTAACACCAATATGTTTTGTCACTATGTGTCTACTCCAAAGTCATGGAAATAACAGCATATGCCTTTGCAACAACTGATGCATTTTCACATTTCTTTATTTACTGTCTTTAAGTTTCTTCGGCTCCTGAGTTGTTAACCTCCAATTTATCATGTTTTAAACATTCCAAGTAAACTTGTGTGAGGGCTAATTATACAGTTTGCTCTATTAAACTGAAAATGTAGCTATAAATGGAAAAAAAAATGTACTGAAGTCAAACAGTAAAGAAGCAAAAGCTGCATCCTCAATGCAGTGAAGTCCAATTACAATTTACACTGATAAATCCAGAAAGACAGGATAGACATATGTGTACCTGTCAAAAGTTTAGACACACTTCATTCAAAGGTTTCTCTTTATTACTATTTCCCACCTGTGGAACCTAAAACCTTTAAAGAACCTATATTTTAACACATTTTTCTATGTTTACATTTTATATTTTTCTTGTTGTTGGTTATTTTATAGTTTGGACAGCTTAAGTTTGGTTCTACAATATAAAACAATAGTAAAAATAAAGAAAAACCCTGGATAAGTCAAACTTTTAACTGGTATGCACACTTTATGAACATGCATATCGATACATACAATATATACATATCAGTGCACATTCACCAATTGAGACATGTCTGGGCCTTTGCCTCCATAGTTTTACTTTATGCAGTGCAGCCATTTAGCTTGTTCTGCTTCAAACCTGTCATTGTCACTGCAGATCTTAGACTGACTCTTTTAATTTACTTTGTTACTCATAGATCCGTCTTCTAATTTCTTCACAATTTAAACCAAGATTGTCCTCTAAGTCAGGATTCAGCAAAACTGATCCACATTATAGCCTCTGTGAATAATTTATTGTTGTGTTGTATCCTCACTTGCTGCAACCACACCAACAAACTGAAGCTTGATTGTTTATTGGATGCGAATGAGCATTGTTTTGGTGATGACTTAGGTGAGCTGATGCAGTGTGAGGAAATGCTTAGTCAGGGATCAGCAGTAGCTCCCCGGCCGGCGGATGATCTAGGAAAAGAAGAAGACAGAAAGAGGAGGCAGAAGTAAAGGGATGGTGGGTGGGGCACGAGGAGCGAGAATGAACAAGTGAGTAAGAGCAGTGGTATGAATGGATGTATGACAGGAAGAGGAGTGATTGAGGTGTAGTCCTGCTCCTGAACTAAAGATTTATCTCCATAAAGCATCAGTTACATATTTCCTTTTGGTCAACTACACAGCTACATAATCATTCCATCCGTTCATTCTCCCCGTTATACACTACCAAACGCTCAGAATATATTGTTCATAGGGAAATAACAAAGAACACTGATTGTATTTACTTGCAGGCATATGGTATGTGCAGTATATTGCTTTCTAGTTGCAAAAATGAAGCTACAACTCTTATCATATGGATACATTGAAATAAAGGGCAAAACAGGTAAAGTATAAAGATTCCACTGGACCCCGTTTCCACGATAAGCAGTAACACACGTGATCTTATCCTTGACAGCACAACCTCCAAGAATTCAATGTTGTAAGTTTGAATAATGAGATTGTTTTTTGCTCAAGACACTATATCCACAAATGAAATCAACCATTACTTCATCTGGAGGACAGACAGATCCCAGGACAGGCAACATGGAGGGAAGAATAATATTTAACAACAACACATTGTCCATTTTATAATGATACAAGACATTTAGATTGTCAGAGAAAAACGTTCACCCTTAAGCAATGTCAAGTATTGGTCAACATGTTATTCTTAGGTGATGATCAATATGAAAAACAGTTTTTTGAAAGGAGGGGGACTTAGATTATTTGACAATTTATACGACTGGGTATACATTCTCTATTTTCCAATTCTCTCAGTTCACTTACATCTACTAGACTAACCACTGGGACTTACTTATTACTCATTTTGTTGTTTTGGTGTTTATCAAGGCAGCCAAGTGAAGCAGCATCCTGAGTCAACATCACGTGCTCACACAGATGTATCTGTATATTTTAGAGAATAATAGAGTGTTTTTGAGGAAAGTAAGTGGAGAAACAAGATACAAAAAGAACAAAAAATGTGGGAATGAAAATATACAAGTGCATGTTTCAAAGAGGGAGATCACATCCAACCACAGTAACTCCACCTGCTGCAGGTCTCTCATTATCCACTGGGTGGGGCTCTGGTGTAAGACTTGATAGTGTACTAGAAATGCATGCATACTCTCTCTCTCTCTCTCTCGCTGCAGGTCTCTCATTATCCACTGGGTGGGGCTCTGGTGTAAGACTTGATAGTGTACTAGAAATGCATGCATACTCTCTCTCTCTCTCTCTCTCTCTCTCTCTCTCTGTGTGTGTGTGTGTGTGTGTGTGTGTGTGTGTGTGTGTGCGCGCGCGTGTGCACCCAGGAGAAGCTGTCAAAACATCCATCCCAGTTGTCCCTGCACGTCTCTGCTGATCAGAGAGCAGACAGGTTTCCTGGTCCCGTTTTACCTGCAGTCACCTGCAGCTGGCCTCCGCAGAGATGACTGAGGAGGAGGCAATTACAAGAGCAAGCAACGGGAAACAGATGTGCAATTATGGGAACAGAGGTTTGCACTTAGCCCGCTCATTGCCCCAGCGTTGTCTCTGCAATTCACAATGCAATCCGCAGCAGCCAAATCCACAAACAGCTAATTAAGTTCTCATCACACCTAGAGAGTTACAAGCACTGATCATCACAAATTCAAGTCCAAGTCAAATCCGCCAGTTGTCACAATGTTCTGTGAAGCATCTCCTTTCATTGCACTGATGAATTTTGAGGGATCAATAAATTGAATTCAATTAATGCTTTTGCAAGACTTCCAGGTAGAGATTCAAAGCTGAGGATTGTAGGCCTGTAATGGACTGAGGCAGCCAGCCATTCATATTTCTACTGATATTCATTGATTTTGAGTGTCACAGTTCAATGCTATATCTATGTCATTTTGTTAAAAGGACTTTGGAGCAGCATTTATACCATTATATCACACTAACACACTGTGTTTGCTTGCTTGCAATATGAAAAGCACAAGGTTGACACTGACTGCTGCTCGGTGGTTGGACACTATCTCTGGTTCCAAGAAGGTTGGATGCTCTACACCTCTCACCCTTACTCTCCACCTTGCTGCATAGCAGATTACTACTGCTTGCACTGGTAATGAATGTTGGTCACAAACAGTATTTGGCAGATTCTAGTCAGACCATGTTTCATATTTATACTGTGCTGCCAGAACAGGTTGCCAGTTGATCACAATGCTAAAACTGAACTGGTAGGTCATGCAAACTCCATATATATCCAACCTCAACTGACAGAAAAGTGGCAGTGCTAATCACTGATCGGCTGTCTTGCTTCTCAACTGAAACAATGAAAATGCATTTGCTAAAAAAAATAAAAATAAAAATCCAGAAAAACTGCTTGGGTTTCTGAGGGTCAAGAGAGGCTGAGGTAGGTTTTAACTGCAGATTTAACAAACTGACATGGACAGGACTATAACTGAATCCTATTTTCAGAGCAAATGTGTCTGACAGTCAGCACTGTCTGGAGCTGTAGAACACAACAGGTGGATGGACAGAGTTGACTGCATCTCTGAGGCTGGGGGTGATAACTTGTGTTGAAAACCTGGTGAATTTTTATTCAGCGGGAAAATGCAGGTTTAATGTTCAGTCCAACCAAAGGTCATAGCTTTCTACTATGACATCAGTTTTAGAAGATGGCCACTGAAACAGATTTGCAGTAGAGGAGGGGGGTGGGCTCCCAAACAGCAACCACTTTATGTACCTAATATACTATACACTTGGGATGACAGTAAAGATTCCTGGCTGTGTATCCCAGGAAGTGCAATATGGTGCCTTCTTTACCTGTATTTAGAGCTTATTAGGTATTTGGAGGTGAGACTTGATAGTCCAGTAATGAACATTGTAGCTGTGAGGGCACATTCACTTTCACCTAGGTTACTCAGGTGGACACTCAGGTGGACAGAGGACTAAAGATGCTACAAGTGCTATGTCCAAGCAGTGTATTTTCTGATACTAAAGTAAAGTAAGTAAATTAAAGCAGATACAACTACATCTAGACCACATTTGAGATAACTAGGCTGAGAGATGTGTTAACTGACCACATGGAAAGAGAAATGTTTATACATGTCCTAATCATGTGTTCCAGACAATTTTTGACTGCTTAATTGAAAGAAAAAAAAAAATGCTATGGCTCTCGACTAGGAAACTTTTATTTTCATGCACCCTTTCGTAGAAGCAGATGCCCTAAAAACATTCAATAGCATACCTACAAAAAGTGAACATTGTAAATGATGCAGACCATTTAAAATATGTACGGTTATTGATACTTTGGAAGGTATGTAATATTCTGACTAAATTGATTTAAAATGTGTGTGACAGCCTCTAATATCAATCATTTTGTTTTATTGATGCAACCGTCTAAGCTCTGCTGTTAATGCAAATATTTTATGTTCATGTCACAACAAGACAACTTTCTCACAGTCAGCCATGTTGGAATGATTCATGCTCAGAATTCAGAATGTCCAACTTGGCAATTTCTGACCTCCGACCTTCCAGCATTAATGGCCACCCTAGCCTTCTTAAAGGTGGTCTTCACTTGGCTGCTTGGCTCATAGCCTTCCTGATCCCTCTGCAAAAAACTAGATATCTTTTGAGCGTCTATATAACCGTGATGATGGTGCACACTTTCATATAGTCACTCTTCACAAGCATTGATGGTGTTGCATTTAAAGAAATATTTTTCTATCTGTTCCTTTTGTTTTTTGCAATGTATGAAAAGTGATAATGAAGAAGGGAATTTCAGACTTTAAAGTGGGTCGTATTGTCAAGTCCTCTGCTATGGAAATTTTTTATCAGAAAAGTGGGGACAGATGTCTGGGCGACCCAACAAACACTGTGTGTAAAGTCTTTATCATGTGTTTTTAGCGTCTGTTGCAGTGGTCTAGCGTGCTCTTTCATTTACAGCTTTGACTAGTTGCTCATCTAGCTACCACATGCTCAAAGCCCAAACATCTATCCCAGAAAGAATCATATGGATTAAAAAAAACAATGTCTATATCTATTTAAAAAATGGTTAAAAATGACAAAAGGGACTGTACACTTAAATTCACACCTGTTTTAATATCTTACTGCGATGCCACATTGTGCATTTGAAGACTTTACAACAATAGTGTGACCGCTGGTCCTGTCGGCTATTTATACGCTGACACACCTGAACTTTCCCCTCTCCTTTTGACTTATGCATGCCCCCGCTGACTAATAAAACCATGGAGGCCATGTGGAATGAGCTGTGCCTCTGCTGATGAGGGAGAGATTGAAGGACCCACATGCGTTTCCTGTGTCTCTCCGGGCTTCTGAGGAGATCTGCTGCTTACTCAGGAGTGAAAGCCTCAAATTAAAGTGTTTGTGCTGACAAAGGACAAATGGGATTTTTCGTTCGCGCAAACGGTGCAGGATTGTGTTGGCTTGCTCAAAGTGTCAGGGAAAAATGTCTCCTGGTCGACACCTCTAATGAAACATGCGCATGAAATTAAGGCCTGCATATTGCTGCCAATGTTTAGGTTGTACATGTTTAAAGAGCTAGGCAGAGGAAAAGAAGGAGGGGGAAGAGATACAAGAGGAGAGCAAACAGAGACAGAGAGATGCTGCTCCTCTCTCCTGTGTATAGATATGTCTTTTGTACCCTTGAAGTAGGAGTAAATTGAATATTCATGAGTGAGCGTGAATAAGTGCTCTGTCAGCCAGTCGTGTCACTGATAGATGAGGGGTGGACCTGCATGGTGCTCCAATGGCCAGCCATGGTCCTCCACAGACAGCCACAGAGCCAAGGGGGGGGTGGGGTTGGTGGGTTGGTACAAGAAGGCTTGCCCTGGAAACAGACGGAGTAGAGGGTTAACGTCAAACGGTGCATATATTAAGCTTTAGAAGACCATACCACAGGTAGGCATTGCCAATATTGACTTGGCAGTTTCAAGGTTTTATGACTGGGCACCTGAACTGGAGCTGATGGAGAGAGATTCTTTTCCTTTCATGCATGACTAGACTGAAGTCTGAGGGTCTCTACTCTTATTCCTGTTTTCCAGTCAGTGCATGGTCCAGAAACCCCCTCTATTTCTCCTCTGACAAGTTCTCACAGTTGCTTCTCAATCCCCACCGTCCACCTCCTCCTCTTCTGCTCCATGAGAAAATGAGGCACAACGACAAAGATCGTTTTACCACTGCTATGTTGATATGATAATTTTTTCATAATGCCACTCCTCGGCCACTGTGCCTCTCGTCTGCACAAGTGTAAATGAGGAGTGTTCCAAATATAAAATGTTCTGTTGAGGGGGATCAATGAGGCTCTGTGGCCAAAACAAGGCAATATACGAAGTGAGCTGTGTTCCAGTACGCAGACTGGCCTGGCCCGCACAGACTCCAGTCAGCATGCCTGGCTCCACCAACATACACCAGATGGCCTCATCCTTAGGCAGAGAGAGAAAGTAAGAGAGAGAGAGAGAGAGAGAGAGAGAGAGAGAGAGAGAGAGAGAGAGAGAAATAAACAGAAAGTGAGAATAAGTGAGAGAAAGCACTGGTGCTTGACATGTCCCAGAGGTGCCAGGCTCAGTCAAACTTATATCCAACACTGGGCCTGGATGGTGCTGGAGCTCATCTAATGTTAGGACTAACTAACTAGAAAAGCCTAAATCCCACAAAACTGTCATAGTAGGCGACTTCCTTTCATTGCCGCCCTCTTCCTTTTATCTCATCGCATAAGAGGACTTCTTGTCTGAAATTAACCAAATAAAACTAACCCTTAAAATGCCTTTTGGTAAATTTATTGGCAGAATACTCCCATCCATATGCAGTATGCTTGTGACAATAGACTTAAAGAACATTAATATGGGCAAGAAAGAGGAAGAGCAAGATCAAAGAAGGAGAATAGTCAAAATCAAAGCAGACCCTTACTTTTATTTACTCCTAATTTGTTGCCCAAAAATGAACTTGCCATCTTCAGTCATGAAACCAGCTTTATTATCTGTTCAAACTGCCTAACAGAAACCCCCAGACCTTCCTGATTATGGAATAGGGGGTTGTATTTCCAACAATCTGTGATTGACAAGTTATGTGAAGGGGAAAAAGTATGTAGGTTTTGACATCTTCTCTCTTTTCATGTGTACAACTCAGGGGAACACGATGAATGTCTTCCTGGAGAAACTGTCTGAAAATGAGCACCATAACCACTTTTGCTTAAGTAAAGTAACATCTTCCCTGTCTATGGAAACCTCTTTACTCTGCCTTTGAGTGAAGCCATTTGAATCAAGTATAAATACTTTTGGTTTGTGACACAGTGGGACAGCATTTCTAACAATCTCATTCTGATGGTCTATAAAGGAGTCCTTAGACCCCTCCTGTCTGGTAATACTTTCAAATTCCTAAACCCTGATTTATAACAAGATAAAACAATCCTGGCAACATCAGAGTTACTATGTTAGACTACAGAAAGCTCCATTAGAACCCCAAAAGACATTACACAACTGTACTCACAGGATGAGTAGTATGTTAATATTAAACTGACATTGAAACAGAAGTGGGTTTATGGGAGATGAGCTTTTAAATATGAGAAGTAGCACTAGTATGCAACTAGACGATTCCACTCATCCAATCTGTGCTCTCGTTTATTTACACAGTATTCTAGTTAACAATTAAACAGCATATTAATATTAAACAAGGGCTAAACAAAACTAGACCTGCAAGCAAATGTACCAGGTCTAAGGACCTGACACAGCTCAAGACCAAAGGTGCAACAAATAAGGACATTCAGAAATCAAAGACCACACACAGTCCAGCTTCTTACTGGTTTTACCAGAAAACATCACATCATCATCCAACATCCCCTCTCTTTACCACTGATTTTAACACATGTACTTAACAGAAACATTGACTTTTCTGACTCTTTTTATCTTGATTGTAACTTAATCTGGCTTTCTTTTGCTCTGCCTTACGGTCTGGCTTTCTGTTATATTACCTTATAGATATTCTGCTTTTGCTCTGCCTGTCAAAACACATTTTAAACTTTCAGGTAAAATGCAATTGCAAGGGTATTCCCATTCCATTGTTCTTAGCATGAACTGTATGAATCATACACTGAGCACCTTGCACCAGGCAAAACTTGCAGATATTCTTTAAAGTGTGCAAAAGTGTCAAAACAATGTGAGACTACTTGAAAATGTGCAAACCAAGTGCCATTTTCTTTTTCCGAAAGACCATTCAGGGCCATGATACAGATGGCCCAATGGCCCCTCCTCGACTCCACTGCTCTTTGTTGTCATGCCTCTCTTTTGGTGATAATGTATTGTCTACAGGGTGTGTAATGATCCTCGAGAGCAGCCGTATACCACTAACAGGCACTTCTGTCAAACATATCACCATTGCGTGCCCATTGATTTGTGTTGCTTTTAAAATGGGCCGTTTCCTTGGCGCTGGGCACAGCCGTAATTGCGTCTTGCTTAAATGATTCAAATAAGGCGGTCTGTTGCTCTTACCTCCACTTCCCCTCCCTCCCATGTCACTGTCACCCTCACTTATTTCATTACGGATTCAGCAGACTTGATAAAACAGCAGGGGTGCACCATTCCACAGCGCTTAGGCAGCCTGGCCGAGACAAAGAAGTGGTCAAGCGGGGCAACAAATCACACCAAATGGAGCGTTTGCTCTTTGTGCAGCCTAGTTATGGAAAACTGATAGCAGCATCCAGAATACTGAATAGGTGTAATAAATGCTGAAAAAGGGGGATTCTTCTACTA